>NW_021703779.1:58985672-59022428 GCF_005190385.1 Monodon monoceros | reverse complement strand
TGTGTGTGTGTGTGTGTGTGTGTGTGTGTGTGTGTGTGTGTGTGTGTGCGCTCTTCTTTTTCAAGATCGTTTTGGCTATTCTGGATCCCTTGAATTTCCACATGAATTTTAGGATCAGCCTGTTAGTTTCTGAAAAAAGAAAAAAGCCAGCTGGGATTCTGGTAGGGATTCTGTTGAATATATAGATCATTTTGAGGGGTATTGCTATTTTAACAATGTCAAGCCTTCTAATCCATGAACATGGAATATTTTTCCATTTATTTACATCTTCCTTAATTTCTTTCAATGATGTTTTAAAGTTTTCAGTGTACAAGTCCTGCACTTCTTTAATTTAATCCTAAATAGTTTATTTTTGATGGTATTATAAATGGAATTGTTTTCTTAATCTTATTCTCATTTTGCTCATGGCTATTGTATAGAAATAGAATTGATTTTTGTACATTAATATTATTAAACTTCTTTATTAGTTCTAATGGTATTTTACTGGAATCCCTAGGAATTTTATTTACAAGATCACATTGTGTATTAATAGTTTCACTACTTCTTTTCCAGTCTCGATGTTTATTATTTGTTTTTCTTGCCTAATTTCTTTAGGTAGAACTTACAGTACAGTGTTGAATAGCAATGGTAGGGGTGGGCATACGTGTCTCTTTCTTCATCTTAGAGGGAAAGAATCCAGTCTTTCACCATTAAGTATGTTTTTAGCTGTGTTTTTTTCATAGATGCCCTTTATCTGGTTGAGGAAGTTCCTTTCCACTCCTAGTTTGTTAATTGTTTTTATCATGACAGTGTTTTATCAGGTTTATTGGATTCTGTAAAATGCTTTCCACCTCTATTGAGATCATCATGTAGTCTCTGTTTTGTTGATATGGTATATTATGTTAATTGGTTTTCACTTGTTAAAGCAACCTTACATTCCTGGGAAAAATCCCACTTGATCACATCGTATAATTCTTTTATATGTTTCTGGATGCAGAATACTAGTATTTTGTTGGGTATTTTTGTGTCTATATTCATAAGAGACATTTGTCTAATTTTCTTGTGATATCTTTGTCTGGTTTTGGTATCATAGTAATCCTGGCCTTATAGCATAAGTTTGAAATGTTCCATCCCTTTCAATTTTTGAAAGAATTAGTAAATACTTAGTATTAATGATTCTTTAAATGTTTGCTCCAATCCTGTGGTGAAGCTGTATAGGCCTGGACTTTTCTTTTTCTGTAGTTTTTTTAAAAATATTTATTTATTTATTTATTTTGGCTGTGCCGGGTCTTAGTTGTGGCATGTGGGATCTTTTACTTGTGGCATGCAGAATCTTTAGTTGCGGCATGCAGGCTCATAGTTGTGGCATGCAGACTTCTTCGTTGTGGCATGCGAACTCTTAGTTGCGGCATGTGTGTGGGATCTAGTTCCCCAACCAGGGATCAAACCCAGGCCCCCTGCATTGGGAGTGTGGAGTCTTACCCACTGGACCACTAGGGAAGTTCCTGTAGTTTTTTAAATTACTAATTCAATATCTTCCTTCATTATACAACTATACAGACTGTCTGTTTCTTCTTGAGTCAGTTTCAGTAGTTTGTCTTTCTAGGAAATTGTTCATTTTATCCAGATTGTCCAATTTATTGGCATACATTTTTTTTTCTTTTTTTTTTGCTGTACGCGGGCCTCTTACTGTTGTGGCCTCTCCCGTTGCGGCACAGGCTCTGGACACGCAGGCCCAGCGGCCGTGGCTCATGGGCCCAGCCGCTCCGCAGCATGTGGGATCCTCCCAGACCGGGGCACGAACCCGCGTCCCCTGCACCGGCAGGCGGACTCTCAACCACTGCGCCACCAGGGAAGACCCTTGGCATACATTTTTCATTGCATTCCTTTGTAATCCTTTTTATTTCTCTAAGGTTGGTAATGATGTCTCTTTTTTTATTTCTGATTCTAGCAATGAGGCTTCTCTCCTTTTTTTCTTAGTCAATCTAGCTAAAGTTTTGTCAATTTTGTTTGTCTTTTTAAAGAATCAGCTTCTGGTTTCATTAATTTTCTCTATTGTTTTCCTATTCTCTCATTCATTTCCACTCCAGTCTTTATTATTCTCTATCTTCTACTTCTTTGGGTTTAGTTTGCTCTTAACTAATGTGGAGGGTTATATTATTGATTTAAAATCAATTTTTCCTTCTTTTTTTTAAGTTTCATTTTATTTTATTTTTTTCCAGGTTTATTGAGGTATAATTAACATACAGCACTATATAAGTTTAAGGTGTACAGCATATTTTCTGTAAAGATATAATTAATTATATGTGTATATGTTTATCAATCTAATTATATGTTTATGGATATAATTTTACATCTAAGCACTTTAGCTGCATCCCATTAGTTTTATTATATTGTGTCTTCATTTTCATTCATTTTCAAAATATTTTCTAATTTCTCTTTTGATTTGTTTTTTCACCCATTGGTTGTTTAAAAGTGTCTTGTTTACTTTCAGTATATTGGTGAGTTTCCCAATTTCTTTTTTCTTATTCTAATTTCATTCCACTGTGGTCACAGAACATACATTGTATCATTTTATATTTTGAAATTTATGGAGGTTTGTTTTATGACCTAGCATATCATTAATTCTAGAGAATATTCTATATGCATTTGAGAAGAATGTCTATTCTGCTGCTGTTGAGTGTTCTCTAAAGGTCTGGTAGTTCTAGTTGGCTTATAGTGTTTTTCAAGACATGTTTCCTTCTTGATCTTCTAATTGTTCTAAGTATAATTCAATTTAATAAAGTTCAAGAACACCCAACTATATCAATAATTGCATTAAATATAAATCGTCTAAATCAGAGGTCAGGACATGTTTCTTAAAGACCCAATAGTAAATATTTTCAGCTAATAGGCCGTAGGGTCTCAGGCACAACTACTCCACTCTGCCATTATAGGCAGGAAAATAGACATAGATAATATTTAAACAATTGAACATGACTGGGTTCCCAGAAAACTTTATTGCCAAACAAGCGGCCAGCCCATAGATTGTAGTTTGCTCACCCCTGGTCTAAACACACCAATTAAAAGATCAAGAAAAGAAATAAAGAATGTCAGATTGGCTAAAAAATCAACACCCAAAACTACATGCTGTCTCTAAGCAACCCACTTATATATGAATACATACGCAGGTTAAAAATAAAAGGAATTGAAAAAGGTACACTATGCAAACACTAATCCAAAGAAAGCTGGAATGGCTATATTATCAGAGAAGACACTTTAAAGCAAGGAATATTACTAAGGATAAAGAGGGATATAATGAAAAAGTGGTCAATTAAACGTGACAACATAACTATCCTAAATTTGTAATGTACCAAAAAACAGAGCTTCAAAATACATGAAACAAAAACTGATAGAACTGAAAGGAGGAATAGACAAATCCACCCTATGGTTGGAGAGAGACTCCAATACAGGAGTCAATAGAATAAGTCAACAGATACTCAACAAGGATATAAAAGACATAACTAACACTGTCAACCAACTTGATCTAATTGACATTTATAAAATGCTCTACCCAACACCACCAGAATACACATTTATTTTCAAATGCACGTGGATCATTCAACATAGGCCATATTCTGAACCATAAAACAAACCTGAAAAGAGTTAAAAGTATTGAAATCATGCAAAGTATTTTCTCTTACTGTAATGGAGTTAAATGATAAATCGATAAAATATATGTAAAATATATTTTACAGTTATATTTTTCCAAATATATATTTGGAAATTAAACAACATACTTCTAGTTGATATAGAGGGAACATATATCAACATATTTAAAGGCCATTTATGACGAACTCACAGCTACCATCATACTCAATGGTGAAATACTGAAACTCTTTAAGATCAGGAAGAAGACAAGGATGCCCTCTCTTGCTACTTATATTTAACATAGCAATGGAAGTTCTAGCCACTGCAATCAGACAAGACAAAGAAATAAAGTGCATCCAAATTGGAAGGGAAGAAATAAAACTCTATTTCCAGATGACATGATACTATATATAAGAAACCCTAAAGTCTCCACCAAAAAAGTGTTGGAACTAATAAATGAATTCAGTAAAGTTGCAAGATACAAGATTAATATATAGAAATCTGTTGCTTTTCTATACACTAATAATGGACTATCAGAAAGATAAAACAAGAAAACAATCGTGAATAAAATCACATCAAAAAGAGTAAAATACCTAGGAATAAACTTAACCAAGGAGGTGAAAGACCTATACTCTGAAAACTGTAAAACATCGATGAAGGAATTTGGAAATGATACAGAGAAATGGAAAGATATCCCATGTTCTTGGATTGGGAGAATTAATATTGTTTAAAATGTCCATACTACCCAAAGTGATCTACAGATTTAAGGCAATCCTTATCAAAATAACCCATGACATTTTTCACAGAACTTGAACAAATAATCCTAAAATTTTTATGGAACCACAAGAGACCCCGAACTGCCAAAGAAATCTTGAGAAAAAAGAACAAAGCTGGGGTATCATGCTCCCTGACTTCAGACTGTACTACAAAGCTACTGATACTCAACAAGTGTATAGAAGACATAAATGACACTATCAACCAACTTGATCTAATGGATATTTATAGAATGCTCTACCCAACAACACCAGAATACACATTTATTGTAATCAAAACAACACATTTATTTGTAATGAAAACAACATGGTACTGGCAAAAAAATAGACACATAGATCAGTGGAACAGAATAGAGAACCCAGAAATAAACCCATGCACCTATGGTCAATTGATCTATGACAAAGGAGGCAAGAATATACAATGGAGAAAAGACAGTCTCTTCAATAAGTGGTGCTGGGAAAACTGTCCAGCCACATGTAAAAGAATGAGATTAGAACATTTCCTCACACCATACACAAAAATAAACTAAAAATGGATTAAAGACCTAAATGTAAGACCTGAAACCATAAAACTTCTAGAAGAGAACATAGGCAGAACACTCTTTGACGTAAGTCATAGCAATATTTTTTGGATCTGTCTCCTACAGCAAAAGAAATAAAAGCAAAATAAACAAATGGGACCTAATTAAACATAAAAACTTTTACACAGCGAAGGAAACCATTGACAAAACGAAGAGACAAACTATGGAATGGGAGAAAATATTTGCAAATGATATGATCAATAAGGGGTTAATATCCAAAATATATAAAGAGCTCATACAACTCAGCATCAAGAAAAAAACCAACAAACCAATTAAAAATGGGCAGAAGGGCTTCCCTGGTGGCGCAGTGGTTGGGAGTCTGCCTGCCGATGCAGGGGATGCGGGTTCGTGCCCCGGTCCGGGAGGATCCCGCATGCTGCGGAGCGGCTGGGCCTGCACATCCAGGGCCTGTGCTCTGCGATGGGAGAGGCCTCAGCAGTGGGAGGCCCACGTACCGGAAAAAAAAAAAAAAAAAAAAAAAAAGGGCAGAAGTCCTAAATAGACATTTTTCCCAAGAAGACATACAGATGGCTAACAGGCACATGAAAAGATGCTCAACATCACTAATCATTAGAGAAATGCAAATCAAAACCACAATGAGATATCATCTTACACCTGTTAGAATGTCTACAAATAACAAATGTTGGTGGGGATGTGGAGAAAAGGGAACTCTTGTACAATGTTGGTGGGAATGTAAATTGGTGCAGCCACTATGGAAAACAGTATAAGGTTCCTCAAAAACCTAAAAATAGAACTACCATGTGATCATGCAATTCCCTCCTGGGTATATATCTACAAAAAAAGAAGACAATAATTCAAAAAGATATATGTACCCCAATGTTCATAGCAGGATTATTTACAATAGCAAAGATATGGAAGCAACCTAAGTGTCTATCAACAGATGAATGGGTAAAGAAGATGTGGTGTAATATATAAAATGGAATATTACTCAGCCATAAAAAAGAATGAAATTCTGCCATTTGCAACAACTTGGATGGACTTAGAGAATATTACCCTTAGTGAAATAAGACTGAGAAAGACAAATACTCTATGTTATCCCTTATATGTGGAATCTAAAAAATGAAACAAACCAATGTACATAACAAAGCAGAAACAGATTCACAGATACAGAGGACAAACTAGTGGTTGCCACTGGGGAGAGTGAAGTGGGGAGGGGGCAGGACAGGAGTATGGGATTAAGAGATACAAACTACTATGTATAAAATAGATAAGCAACAAGGATATATTGTACAGCACAGTGAAATATAGCCATTGTTTTGTAATAACTTTAAACTGAGTGTAAGCTATAAAAATATTGAATCACTATGTTGTATACCCAAAACTAATATAATATTGTAAATCAACTATACTTCAATTTAAAAAACATACTTTTTAAATAATCAAATGGGTTGAAGAGAAATTCGCAGGGCAATTAGAAATAGTTTGAATGGAAGTAAATGAAAACACAGCATATAAAAATTTGGAGGGGGCTTCCCTGGTGGCGCAGTGGTTGAGAGTCCACCTGCCGATGCAGGGGACATGGGTTCATGCCCCGGTCCGGGAAGATCCCACATGCCACGGAGCGGCTGGGCCCGTGAGCCATGGCCGCTGAGCCTGCGCGTCCGGAGCCTGTGCTTCACAACAGGAGAGGCCACAACAGTGAGAGGCCCGTGTACCGCAAAAAAACAAAACAAAACAAAACAAAAAAAATTTGGAGGATACAGCTAAAGCAGTGTTCAGACAAAACTTTGTAGAAATAAATGCCTCTATTAGAAAAAGAAAGATCTTAAATAAGCCTCCACCTTAGGGAAAAAATTAGCAAATTGAACCAAATCAAGCAGAATGAAAGTAATATAAGAGCAGAAGTCAATAAGATTTAAAACAGAAAATAATAGATAAAATTGATGAAACCAAAAGCTGTATTGTTGTTTTTGTTTGAAAAGATCAGTGCAGCTGAGAAAACTCTAGCCAGGCAGATCAAGACACAAATTAACAATATCAAGAATGATAGTGTAGACATCACTACAGATGCTACAGACATTAAAAAAAAGATAACAAGGGAATATTCTGAAGAAATTTATGCCCATTAATTTGAAGGGTTAGATGAGATTGACAAATTCCTTGAAAGTCAAACTACCAAAGCTCCCACAAAAAGAAATAGATAACCTGAATTGTCCTATACCCATTGAATTCATAGTTTAAAATCTAGTAAAACATGAAAAGGATAATAGATTATAACCAAGTAAGTTTTATCCTGGGTTCAGCATTGTAAACTCAATCATTTAATTCACCATATCAACAGATTAAGTGACAAGACTCAACATCCATTTATTATAGAAACTCTCAGCTAAACAGGAATAGTAGGGAAGTTCCTCAAGCTGATAAAGACCATCCACAAAAATGAAACCTACAGCTAATGTCATTTTTAATGATGAAAGACTGAATGCTTTCCCTCTAAGGACATAAACAAGTCAAGGATGTCTACTCTCACCACTCCTGGTCATCATCATCCTGGTGGTCCTAACCAATGCAATAAGGCAAGCGAAAGAGTGGGAAAAGACATATATAGAGTGAAAAAGATCAAATAAAACTATCTGTATTTGCAGAGGACACATGATTCTCTATATAGAAAGTCCAAAGAATCTACAAAAAAGTTATGTGAACTAATAAATGAGTTAAGCAAGTCACAGTATACAGGTCAGTATTCAAAAGTTGATTATAGTTCTACATGCTATCACTGAAGTTCAATAACAAAAAATACACATCAATAGTGATAGAAGTCAAAATAGTTGTTAACTCTGCAAAGGTGGTATTGACTGGAAAGGAGCACGAGTGTTGGAAGTGTTCTATGTCATGATCTGGGTAGTGGTTATATGGGTTTGAACATATATAAAAATTCATCACCCTGTTTGTTTAAGATTAATGCACTTCCCTCAGTTTATTGTATGTATGCTATACCTCCAAACTTTTGAAAACGTTCAGCCTAACAAGGGTGATTGGAAACCATCTCACATAGTATGGTAGATGCCATCTGATAACAAGATTCTGCCCATGGCGATAACCAAGAAATATTGTTGACTGACTAAATGAAGCAGTTTGGAAACTTCCCCTTGCTTTGTTTAAAATAAAACCACAGTTGGTTTATATTGCACTGTATTTTCTGGTTAACTCAGTCATTCAAGTAAGGCAGGTAAACGTATTTGAATTAGATAGCAACAAGACTTTTCCAGGCTATTTAGGAATATCATCGTAATAATTTCAGGAAACGTAGACAACTCTAGTGAATGCATTTCAGGGTGTGAAAGTATTGGTGAGTTTATAGATTTTAAAATGTAAAAGATCTGTCTACAGGAGCTGGGATAACCTTCAAATTATAAGTAAAATTAATTTTCCTCGATAGGAAAATCTCCCCAGAAGAGAGATTAGAATAGAAGAGAATGATAAAGTGTAATCACAGAGAATGTTGCATTTTTGCCTCTTTCTTAGGGGACTTCTCAAGTGATCCATGTGAGACATTGCTTCTGCTGTATGAGTTTGAAGTTAAAGCCAAAATGAATGACCCATTACTGGACAGCTTCCTGGAACCAATGTGGGAACTGCCTCATTTAGAAAGTAAAACATTGGAAACAATCGCATGTAAGAGCTGTATTTATGTTTTTGGAAGGCTGGTACCCATTTAAATCGTACTACTTTTTTCTTTCTTCTCTCTCTTCTCTTTTTCCTCCAGGTGGGAAGCAATGTATCCTCATAGCACTTTGTTTCTCCTTCTCTAATGACATTCTCGAACTATTTTGTATTATAATCGTTTGTGCATTTATCTTTTTCTTTAGGCTCCTTAGGGTCATGAGTAATAATTACTTGTATTTGTTGTACTTATAAACCCTAGCAAAGTGCATTGCCCATAATAGGGGCTCATATTTATTTTATGTGTAGAATCGAATAATATAACTACACAATAGAGGTAGCTCAAACTTCAGAAAGTTAGTTTTGCTCAGCTAGTTAGAAATAGACAATCAGCTGCTTCACTAATCAAAAGTAATACACTCTTAGCCGTTTATGAAAGTGTACAGAGAAATATTGGTGATATTTTTAACACAATTGCCAACCTCAAATTTGTCATTGGGCTATAAGTAGTATTTGGGGGCTCAGAGCCTCTATGAGGATATACTGCAAGAAATGGCCTCATTATGTTCCCTTTATATCTTTCACCCTCCTCAGGAGCCTATGTGTGGCTAATAAAGGTATTAGGTAGCCCCAAGTGCGCAAGTCACTTTTGCCTTTCCTTGTCTTGCCAAGACAGAATTTCCAGACCCGTGGTGCTGGTGGCGTATACTTTATAGACATGTGATGGTGACCACTGTTCCTTGTATAATGGAACTCCAATTCTAGAGGCCTGGTAAATGCGTCTAGAAGTTTTAGGGGTTTTATCTCTGATACTTACTCTTATGTCAAGTGTTTCCTGTTTTTAATATTAGGCAGAAACAGTATATTTAGCATAAATCTGTTTTTGATTAGTACCCTTTTACTTATCTGCTTTCTGTTTCCTTCTTAGTGTGCCCCTCCTTCACTTTGGTTCCTAAGATTATTGCTTCACCTGTATGACTATGCGCAGGCTTACAGAAACAGTAGGTTCTCTGTTGATGTTTGCTGAAGAAAAAATATAACCTGGTGATCCTACCATGTTACTCTGCCCAGAAAGTAGAAGCTATCTCTGAAAGCCACCATGGATTCATCATTTTATAAAATTCATTTTTGGGTTTTTGTCTTTGTTTACTTATTTGTTTTTGTTCATCTGTCTCAGGTCAGTTTCATTAGAGAAAGTCAGTTGTAACGTGGGATGAAAACTGTGATGGATGAGATTATGGTATTCACAATCTTTTTGCTTCCCTTCCTGTAGCATTAGCAATGGAAATGCCTGCACACTATCCTTGTATTGCTCTAAAGGCCTTGAAAAAGGCTTTATTTCTCCACAAAAAGAAAGAATCAGTTGATGTTTTGAGATACAGGTTAGTAAATATAATTCAACACTGAATCCTAGTTTTATTTTTTTTGTTGTTTTTTTTTTTTTCTTTGCAGTACACGGGCCTCTCACCGTTGTGGCCTCTCCCACTGCGGAGCACAGGCTCCGGTCGCACAGGCTCAGCGACCATGGCTCACGGGCCTAGCCGCTCCGCAGCATGTGGGATCTTCCCGGACCGGGGCACGAACCCGTGTCCCCTGCATCAGCAGGCGGACTCTCAACCACTGCGCCACCAGGGAAGCCCGAATCCTAGTTTTTGATAGCCATAAGTGCTATAGTCAATGTCCCATAAGTCATCAATCATACTCAATTGACTCAAAAGATGATTGGGCCACTCCTGTAACTCCTGGACTAAAAAGCCCTCAGAATAGCTCCATATTTAGAGTTGTGTGATAGACCAAGGCAAGGTAAAGGAGTCTGGTTTTCCCAAAGGAGAAAAGAGGGAGAAAGTTGCTTCTTTGTGTGAGCCTGTATATATAATAAAATTACTAATTAAGTACCTTTCTTTCGTTCATTACTGAATATGCCAAATATACAGAAAAGTAGAGAGATTAATATAACAAACACGAGTGTATCCACCACTCAAATTTAACAGATGTTAACATTTTGCTACATTTGCCTCATATATTTTTTTCTAAGCACCTTTCTTTAAGGGCCAATAAGCGCTGTACATAATATAAAATAGTATTTATTGAAGATTTTATGTTCTCTACGCCTAGACATGGGGGAAAAATAGATATTGTGTGATTTTTCTCTGGAAAACTTCATTACAGTCTTCCTTTTCTGAGACATGAGAGAGTTCTCCTGGAATTACTCCCAATTTAAATCCCAATTCCCTTCCGCATTTGAGGATGTAACGAGATGCTTTAAAGTATCTGTAGATTAAACCAGCTCATAAAATATAGTAAACAGACACAACTCCTTAGTTCAGGAAACTAAAAAAAAAAAAAAAAATAGTGAAAGACAACCGTAGGCATAATAAAAGGAGGGATTGGTCAGCCCCCTTTATATCTTCAAAAATCTGTCTTCTGAGCTTGGAGGCCAGATAAAATTGAAGGAAGAACAGACGTGTTTTGAAGCTCTTAGTCTGGGATGAGATCCAGATTTTACTTATCTTAGCCATGAAGTCAATGATTTCTTTCCTTATGGGATGCGTTTTCTCTTTTTGATTTTCAGCAAATGTATGCGCAGCTTGATTAACCTCCTCGTGCCAGATGGGGTGCCGAATGAAGAACTCTGTCCCCTGGAAGAAATTTGGGGCTGCTGTGAAGATGCTCTGAGCCTTATTAGCCACACTGTAAGTCAAACAATGATATTAAACTTTAAGCTAATTTTAAAGAACTAAATGATCTTATGTATTAGAAATTACATAGAATAATGCTTTTCGATATGAGTTTTAATGTAAATAAATTTGTATTAAAATGTGGTTACACACTATAAAATTTCCCTGGGTTTGTGAAATGTAAATAGTTAAAAGTAGAAAATTTCTAATACAGGTATACTATGGATTAGGTCGAAGTAGCAGTACCATCTGGCATTTTGAATTACTTTGTATTTTCAAAACCTGGTAGAATTATTTCCCTGTGATGAGACTAACCCTTTGAAAAAGTTTATTATTATTCTGCCACTTCTGAGACAGGTGATAATAGAGTAGAAGGAACAATGAAGACCTGTGTTTTAGTCCCTCCTCTGCTGCTTTTTTTTCTTTTCAGTGCAGGTTTATTCAGTAATTTTTAGATTAGCTTTATTAAGATGTAATTTATATACTGTAATATTCACCCATTATATGTATATAATTCAGTGATTTTTACTAAATGTATGGTTATGCGAGTGACACCATAATCCAGTTTTAGAATATTTTCATTACTGCAAAAATTTTCCCATTGCCCATTTGCAGTCAATCCCCGCTCCCATTTTCAGGCCCAGGGAACCACTGATCTGCTTTCTAGCTCTATAGATTTTCTCATTCTAGACACTTCATATAAATGGAGTTGTATTTGTGACCTCTTGTGTCTGGTTTCTTTCAGTTTAGCTTACTGTTTTTGAGGTTCACCCATGCTGTAGCATGTATCACTCTTTCATTCCTTTTTATTGCTGAATAAATAGAATATTTTTATGGGCTATTGAATTAGTATGTCACATTTTGTTTATCCACTCACTAGTTGATAAATATTTTATTTGTTTCCACTTTTTGGCTATTACAAATAATGCTGCTATGAACAGTTGTGTCTAAGTCTTCGTTTTCAAAGGTTTGTTTTCAATTTTCTTGAGTACATGAATTAATGGCTCATATGGTAACACTCTAAACTTTTTGAAGAACTGCGATCTGTTTTCCAAAGTTGCTGCACCTTTTACATTCCTACCAGCAGTGTATGAGGGTTCCAACTTCTCCACATCCTTATTAACACTTGTTAATTGTCCATCTTTTTTATTATAGCCATCCTAGTGGGTATGTAATGGTAGTTCATTGTGGTTTTGATTTGAATTTCCGTGATAGCTAGCACTGTTGATCATTTTTTCATGTGCTTATTGACCATTTGTTTATCTTTTTTGGAAAGATATCTATTCAATTATTTTCCCATTTTTTAAATTAGATTCTCAGTAAGTTATGTGTTCTTTATGTATTCTAGATACAAATCCTTTATCAAATATACTATTTGTAAATATTTTCTCCCAGTCTCTGGCTTGTCTTTTCATTTTCTTAATGGCAGCATTTAAAAAGCAAATATTCTGAATTTTGATGAAGACCAATTTATTATTTTTTCTTTTATGGGTCATGTTTTTAGTCATGATAAGAAGTCTTTGCCTATTCCAAATTTACAAAGATTTTCTTCTATGTTTTCTTGTAGCTTTTATAGTTTTATTTCTTACATATAGGTCTGTGATTCATTTTGAGTTAATTTTTGTTTATAGTGTATGAGGTAAGGGTCTAAATGGTTTCTTATTTGTTTGTTTTTGCATATGGATATTCCTCCTCTGCTGTTTGACTTCAGTTTTCTCATTTGTAAAATGGAAATAATACCTTTTCTGACTCCCACACTGAGGCTTTAAGAATCAATTAAAATAATAATATGTGTTGTGAACTTTAACAACTCATACACAGGTAAGGTAAGGTAGTATTGTTATTATAAGGGAGCTATAAAATATTAAGAAGGTCAAATGGCTTGCTTAAAGTCACACAAAAGTCATTACTTGAGTCCATGTTAATATCCAAGGCTCCTGACTTGCCCAACTGCTTCTTCATATACAAACGTCTGCAAACCACAACAGATGGTGGAACAATATAGCAGGGTGACAACCTGGTACAAACTAGCATCATCTTACAGAAACCCAGAATTCTGGAGCTATGTAATTATGGCCTGTGTAAATTTAAGTTTAAAAAAAAACTTTAGCATTGAACATTTTGGAGATATATACATCTTTTTTTTCCCCTCATCTTAACTTTCTTTTGGGAAGAAGAGAAAATTAAATTTCTAAGCCATGAGCCTCATCTGGACCTTCAGATGTGTTTGCCATAGTAACAAATACAAACTAAAATTAAATTGTACTATAAATTCAAATTGATCAATTTCCATAGTCGCTATATAAGGCCAAAACTGCTCTGAGCATTTTGCCACTTTTATTCTGTCTAATGTATTACTGTTCCATCTCTCCGAATCTTGGGTTGCCTGTTAATATTTTTTTAGTTTTTTGACCAGCCTCCCATCCATTATTGCTAATTCCCTGAAACATGATGGGATAGTTAGCTTTTCTATACAGAGATTAATTTAATAACCCTCTTGGCTCTTTACATAGTATATGTTGCTTTTTACTGTTTGATTGAATGTGCTATGCATCCCTTTTGTTTCAAATACTTGGAAAAAAATTTGCCCTTATTTGACTTTTCTGATGACCAGTCACTCATTCATTATTTATTAAGCAGATAACCTTTATCAAGTGCCTCCATACAGTGGCAAAATGGCTATTGCACAGATATAAAACCTCAAGCCCACACTATCATTCTTTCCATTTTACAGAGCATTCTTACATCCATTATTTCATTTGACAGTCCGCCCCCCAGTAATTCTGTGAAGTAGGAAATGCTGGTATTATCCTTGATATACAAATAAGGAAATTTTTAAGATTCAAAAAAGTCAAGTTACCAATTTGCCTAATTTCATATGGCTAATGAATGAAAATCAGAACTAGAACCGTCTGACCTCAGTTCCAGGGCTCTTTCCACCAGAACACACGTCTTATTTACCTGCTCCTGCTAGGAATTTCAGTTCAAAGGAGAGGCTCAAGTTGGTATCTAGTACACTTTTTGCCTAGCCCTATATCCCAAAGATTTTCTCCTCTTTTTTTAACTTTTATATTTTACATTTAAGTTCATAATACATTTTACGTTAATTTTTGTATGAGGTGTGAGATTTAGGTTGAGGTTCATTTTTGCTGTGATATCCAGTTGCTCTAGCACCATTTGTTGACAAGGCTGTCTTTCCTCCATTAAATTGCTTTTGTACTTTTGACAAAAAATCAGTTGGGCATATTTGTGTGAGTCTCTTACTGGGCTCTCTATTTTCTCTATGTGTCAATCCCTCTGCCAGTACCTGATTACTATAGCTACACAATAAGTCTTAAAAGCAAGTAGAGTGATTGTACCCACTTTATTGTTATTAGCTATCTAGTTCCTTTGCCCTTCTATATTCATTTTAGAATAATCTTGTCTAAATCTACAAAAATTCCTCCTGGGATTTTGATAGGAATTGCATTAAACCGTATTTGTTTCCTAGAACTGTGATAACAAATTAGCACAAACTGGGTGACTTATAACAAGAGAAATTTATTCTCTCACAGTTCTGGAGGCTAGAAGTCTGAAATCAAGGTGTCAGTAGGCCATACTCTTTCTGAAGGCTCTATGGGGAGGATCCTTCTTTGCCTCTTCCTGTCTTTTTATGGTTGTTGGCAAACCTTGGTATTCCTTGGCTTATAGATTCATAACTCCAGTCTCTGTCACCACATGGCATTCTCCCTCTGTCTTTCTCTTTTTCTTATAAGTACACAGCCATTATTGGATTAAGGGTCCACTCTACTTCAGTATGATCTCAACTTAGTTACATCTGCAGTGACCCTATTTCCAAATATGGTCACATGATGAAGTACCAGGAAGGACATGAATTTTGGGGGAGGACTCCATCGAACCTAGTACACTTTATATCAAGAATTGACATCTTTAATTATATCTCAATTTAAAAATAGAATTGACATCTTTATTATACCGAATCTTCCAATCCATGAACAGGGTATGTCTCTTCATTTATTTAGATTTTTTATTTCTTTCATTAGCATTATGTAGTTTTCAGCATACAATTCCTGTACATGTATTGTTAGATTTATATCTAAGTGCTGTGGGTTGTTTTTTTTTTTGAGTGATTGTAAGTAGTGTCCTGTGTTAATTTCTAGTATGAAGAAATGCAGTTGATATTTCTGTGTTTATTTTGTATCCCACAACCTTGCTGAACTCACTCATTTCAGGAATTTTCTTTGAAGATTCCTTAGGATTTCCTGTGTAAACAACCATGTCATCTGCAAATAGAGGCAGTTTTATTTCTTCCTTTCCAATCTAGATGCCTTCTCTTTCCTTTTCTTGCCTTACTGCACAGACTAGAACTTTCAGCACCATGTTAGTTAAGAGTAATGAGAGTGGATATTCTTGCCTTGTTCGCTCTCTTAGGGGGAAAACATTCAGTTTTTCACCATTAAGTATAATGTTAGCCATAGGATTTTTGTAGAAGTTCTTTATCAAGTTGAGGAAGTTCCCACTATTCCTTTTCTCTGCTAGTTTCATGAATGAGTATTGAATTTTGTCACATGCTTCTCCTGCATCAATCGATATGATCATGTGATTTTTCTTCTTTAACCTGTTAATATGGGGGATTACATTGACTGATTTCAAATATTGAACCAGCCTTGCATCGTTAGAATAAACCCCACATGGTCATAGTGTATAATTCTTTTTTTTTCTTAGCATTTTTATTGGAGTATAATTGCTTTACAATGGTGTGTTAGTTTCTGCTTTATAACAAAGTGAATCAGTTATACATATACATATATCCCCATATCTCTTCCCTCTTGCGTCTCCCTCCCTCCCATAATTCTTTTTATATATTGCTGAACTCTGTTTGCTAGCATATTAAAGATTTTTTATCTATATTCATTGGTCAGTAGTTTTTTTTCTGTACAGTCTTTGGTTTTGGTATCAGGGTAATACTAGATTCATAAAATGAATTGCAACGTGTTTCCTCATATTTTTGGAAAAGGTTGTGTAGAATTTATGTCAGTTCTTTTCTTAATGTTTGGTAGAATTCTGCAGTGTAACTGGGCCTGGAGATTTTTTTCAAGAGTTTAAAACTACATATTCTATTTCCTTAATAGTTATAGACTGTTCACATTATCTATTTTATATTGGGTGATTTCTGATAATTTGTGTTTTTCAGTGAAGTGACCCATTTCGTCTAAGTTGTCAAAAAAATTTTTATATATAAATAGGTATGACCAAGGCTGACAACATCAGCATTTTATTTTTTAAAATTTATTTTATTTATTTATTTTTGTCTGCATTGGGTTTTTATTGCTTCATGCGGGCTTTCTCTAGTTGCAGCAAGTAGGGGGCTACTGAGCAGGGGCTACTCTTCGTTGCGGTGCATAGGCTTCTTACTGTGGTGGCTTCTCTTGTTGCAGAGCACAGGCTCTAGGCACGTGGGCTTCAGTAGTTGTGGCATGCAGGCTCTATAGAGGGCAGGCTCAGTAGTTGTGGTGCACGGGCTTAGTTGCTCCATGGCATGTGGCATCTTCCCAGACCAGAGCTTGAACCCATGCCCCCTGCATTGGCAAGCGGATTCTTAACCACTGCACCACCAGGGAAGTCCCCTAAGTTGTCAAATTTATATGTATAGAGTTCTTTGTATTATTATTCCCTTATTATTCTTTTGATGTGTGCAGGGTCTGTAGTGATATTTACTGTTTTATTCCTGATATTGATAATTTACATCTTCCCTTCTTTTCTGTTATTCTTGCCAAGAGTTAGTAGATTTTATCCACCTTTTCAAAGAACCATCTCCTCCATTGATTTTCTCTATTGCCTTTGGATTTTCAGTGTTGTTGATTTCTGCTCTTTATTATTCACTTCATTCTGCTTGCTTTGCATTTAGTTTGCTCTTCTTTTCTAGGTTCTTGAGATGGGAACTTAAATTACTGAGACCTTTCCTCTTTTCTAATGTATGTATTTAGTGCTGTAAATTTCCCTCACTGAGCTGCTTTAGCTGTAGCCCACAAATTTTGCTATATTGTATTTTCATTTTCATTTACTTCAGTGTATTTTTTTATTTCCTTTTAGACTTCCTCTTTGACCCATAGATTACTTCGTAGTGTATTGTTTAGTTTCTAAGTGTTTACAGATTTTCCTGTTATCTTTCTGTTATTGAATTCTAGTTTTATTCCATTGTGGTCAGAGAACACAACTTGTATAATTTCAGTTATTTAAACTTTTTGAGATTTATTTTATGGCCCAGGATGTGATCTTAGTAAATGTTCCATGGGCACTTGAAAAGAATGTGTATTCTGCTGTTGTTGGGAGGAGTAGTCTATAAATGTTGATTAGATCTCACTGGTTCATGGTGTTGCCAAGTTCTTGTATACTTTTCCTTATTTTCTGGCTAATTGTTCTAATATTTGTTGAGCAGGCACATTAAAATCTTCAACTATAACTGGAGTTATCTAGCTCTTCTCACTCCTATTGGTTTTTGCTTCATATTTTGTAACACTGTTATTGGATGCATGCACATTTATGATTGCTATGTCTTCTTTGTGGATTTCACCTTTTATCATTGTATAATGTTCCTGTATGTCTCAAGTAATTTTCTTTGCTCTGAAATCTACAATAACTAATATAATATTGCTACTCTTGCTATCCTTTGATTACTGTTTATATAATATACCTATTTCCATCCTTTTATTTTCAACCTGCCTATAATGTTATATTTGAAGGAAATTTCTTGTAGCCAGCATATAGACAACACATTTTTTAATCCACTTTGCCAATCTCTCTTTTTTAATTTTCTCTCTTTTTAAATTATATTAAAAGTTTCAGGTGTACAACGTTATAATTCAACACTGGTATACACTACAAAGTGATCACCTCAAAAAGTCTAGTTACCATCTGTCACCATATAATTGGCTCCCTTTACCACTTTTGCCCAATCCCCAGCATTCTTCCCCTCTGGTAAACATCAATCTAGTCTCTGTATCTATGAGTTTGTTTTCAATTTGTTTTGTTTTTCATTTGTTTTGTTTTTGTTTTTTAGATTCTACATATGAGTGAAATCATAGCCTATTTATCTTTTTTCTTCAGACTCATTTAGCATAATGCCCTCAATCCATGTTGTCACAAATGGCAAGATTTATTCATTTTTATGACTAAGTAGCATTCCACTGTGTGTGTGTGTGTGTGTGTGTGTGTGTGTGTGTACACACACATATACACATATATGCCACATCTTTATCCATTTATCCATCCATGGATGCTTAGATTTCCCCATATCTCAGCTATTATAAATAATGCTGCAACGAACATAGGGGTGCATATATCTTTTTGAATTAGTGTTTCATCTTCTTTGGATAAATACCCAAAAGTGGAATAGTTGGATAATATGGTAGTCCTAGTCTAAATTTTTAAAAGAATCTCCATAATGTTTTCCATAGTGGCTGTACCAATTTACATTCCAAACAACAGTGCACAAGGGTTTTCCTTTCTCCACGTGCTCGTCAACACTTATTTGTCTTTTTGAAAATAACCATTCTAACAGGTGTAAGGTGGTATCTCATTGTGATATTGATTTTCATTTCTCTAATAATTAATGATGTTGAGCATCACTTCATGTATGTGCCTCTTGGGCATCTCTATGTCTTCTTTGGGAAAATGTCTACTCAGGTCCTCTGCCCATCTTTTTTTTTTATAAATTTATTTATTTATTTATGGCTACATTGGGTCTTCGTTGCTGCACGCGGGCTTTTGTCTAGTTGCAGTGAGCGTGGGCTTCTCATTGCACTGGCTTCTCTTGTTGCGGAGCACGGGCTCTAGGCACACGGGCTTCAGTACTTGTGGCACGCAGGCTCACTAGTTGTGGCTCGCGGGCTCTAGAGCACAGGCTGAGTAGTTGTGGCGCGTGGGCTTAGTTGCTCCACGGCTTGTGGGATCTTCCCAGACCAGGGCTTGAACCTGTGTCCCCTGCATTGGCAGGCGGATTCTTAACCACTGTGCCACCAGGGAAGTCCCTGTTTTCTTATTATTAATTACTGCCTGTTTTTTCAGCTTAGAGAATCCCTTTAACATTTCTTGTAAGGCCTTCTTAGTGGTATGAACTCCTAAAGGAGTTAAAGCTTTTGCTTATCTGGAAAACTCTTAATCACTCCTTCAATTCTGAGTGATAACCTTGCTGGCTAGAGAATTCATGATTGGAAGTTTTTTCCTTTCAGCACTTTGAATATGTCATGCCACTCTCTTCTAACCTGTAAATTTTCTGCTGAAATATCTGCTGATAGTCTTATGCGGTTTCCCTTGTTATGTAGTAAGTTGTTTTTCTCTTGCTGCTTTTAAGGTTCTCTCTTTATCTTTAACTTTTACCATTTTAAGTATAATATATCTTGGTGTGTTTTTTGGGGGGTTCATCTTATTTGGAACTCTCTGGGTTTCCTGGACCTGGATGTCTGTTTCCTTCCCCAGATGGAGGATGTTTTCAGCCATTACTTCTTCAAATAATTTTTCCAGCCCTTCTTCTCTCTCTTCTCCTTCTGGGACACCTTTGATGTGCATATTAATACTCTTGATGTTATCCAAGAGGTCCCTTAAAATATCTTCACTTTTTTAAAATTCTTTTTTCATTTTGCTGCTCTGAGTGATTTCTATTGCTTTATCTTCCAGCTCACTAATTTGTTCTTCTACTTCATCCAGTCTGCTGTTAAACCCCTCAAGTGTATTTTTTAGCTCAGATATTACTTCTGTTTGCTTCTTTCTTATGTTTTCTCTTCCAGTATCCTCCCAAGTTTGGTGAGCATCTTTGTGACCATTACTTTGAACACTTTATAAGGCAGGTTGTTTATGTCCATTTCATTGAGGTCTTTTTTCTGGGGATTTGTTCTTAGGTTTGGAACATATTCTTCTGTCTCTTCATTTTGTCTGACTCTTTGTTTGTCTATGTATATTAGGCGAAACAGCTACCTCCCCTGGTCTTGAAGGAGGGTTCTAGTGTAGCAGATGATCCATGGGGCCTGGAAACACATTCTCCCCTGGACATCAGAGCCAGACACTCAAGAGGTGTCCCTTGTGTGGGCTCTTGTGGGGCCATAGCTGCTAATGGGGAGGGTGAGGCAAGGTGTGTGTGCTCACCCCCTTGGTTGTAGCATAGGTGTTTCATGGAAGGTTGGGGATGAGGCACATGCCTGGCCTGGTTGCAGAACAATTGTTGCATGGTGTGGGGGTGGACTCAGGGTGCTCTCATGGCCCAGTTGTGGTGAGATTGCTGCACAGGTGGACAGTACACAGGGTACCCGCCTGGTCTGATTGCATCGCAACTGCTGTGCTTAGGCGGGGGGGGGGGAGTAGTGCTCTCACCTGGCCCAGGTGTGGTGCAGCTGTTGTGTGAAGTGGGTGGGTACTCAAGGTGCTCACCCAGTCAGGCTCTTTTTCAGGGTGTGCAGAGCATGCCCAATGGTGTAACCAGGCTAGAGGGAGGGCACCAAAAATGACACCTGCCAGCTCTGTCATCACCAAGTTAGGATATGATTGCAAAATGTTGTCAGCCACAAAAAGACAACCCTCAGAATGGGAGAAGATATTTGCAAATGAATCAATGGACAAAGGATTCATCTCCAAAATATATAAACAGCTCATGCAGCTCAATATTAAAAAAACAAACAACCCCATTAAAAAATGGGCAGAAGACCTAAATAGACACTTCTCCAAAGAAGACATACAGATGGCCAAGAAGCACATGAAGAGCTGCTCAACATCACTAATTATTAGAGAAATGCAAATCAAAACTACAATGAGGTATCACCTCACACCAGTTAGAATGGGCATCATCAGAAAATCTACAAACAATAAATGCTGGAGAGGGTGTGGAGAAAAGGGAACCCTCTTGCACTGTTGGTGGGAATGTAAATTGATACAGCCACTATGGAGAACAGTATGGAGGTTCCTTGAAAGACTAAAAATAGAATTACCATATGACCCAGCAATCCCACTACTGGGCATATACCCAGAGAAAACCACAATTCTCAAAGACACATGCACCCCACTGTTCATTGCAGCACTATTTACAATAGCCAGGTCATGGAAGCAGCCTAAATGCCCATTGACAGACGAATGGATAAGGAAGATATGGTACATATATACAATGAAATATTACTCAGCCATAAAAAGGAACGAAATCGGGTCATTTGTAGAGACGTGGATGGACCTAGAGACTGTCATACAGAGTGAAGTAAGTCAGAAAAAGAAAAACAAATATCGTATATTAACGTATATATGTGGAACCTAGAAAAATGGTACAAATGAACCAGTTTGCAGGGCAGAAATAGAGACACAGATGTAGAGAACAAACATATGGACACCAAGGGGGGAATGTGGTGGGGGGAGGGGTGGTGTGATGAATTGGGAGATTGGGATTGACATATATACACTAATATGTATAAATGGATAACTAATAAGAACCTGCTGTATAAAAAAATAAATTTAAAAAAAGAAAAGAGGGGCTTCCCTGGTGGCGCAGTGGTTGAGAGTCTGCCTGCCGATGCAGGGGACACGGGTTCGTGCCCCGGTCTGGGAAGATCCCACATGGCGCGGAGCGGCTGGGCCCGTGAGCCATGGCCGCTGAGCCTGCGCGTCCGGAGCCTGTGCTCTGCAACGGGAGAGGCCGCAACAGTGAGAGGCCCGCATACCGAAGGAAAAAAAAAAGAAAAGAAAAATGGTGTCAGCCAATGCTTCCCTCCCTGGGAAAAGTCTCAGGAGGTTCCTGCCTCCCCAGCAGCTGCTTTAAGATTAGTAAGTGGGTCTCCCTTACTTATAGTTTAGGTGCTTTTCAAACTGTTGCTTTTTCTCTGGATCTCCATGTGAAATGGATTGTGCGTGAGCTGTTTAAGAGCAGGTTTCTTGTTCCCTGTAGTTCTGTGGTTCTTCTGACCTCTTAATCCCCATTGATTTTCAAAACCAGACATTTTGGGAGCTTGTCTTTCTGGTGCTGGACCCAGGGATTGCGGTGCTTGATGTGGGGTTCAATCCCTTCACATCTCAAGGGAAAATTCCATATTGTGGTATCCCTCCTCACTTTGGGTCACTGCTCCTAGAGTGGAATCCATGGCAAGACCATGTCTCTGCCTCTCCTGTCTCAAAGTTTATCTTTTAGCTTTTGTTTGTGGAGGTGCTATTCATCTAGTTTTCAGGTCTTTTTCAAAGGAAAATCATTCCAAATATAGCTGAAAATTTGTTGTGTCTGTGAGAGGAACTGTGTTCATGGTCTTCCTGTGCTGCCATTTTGAACCTCAACCTTCAGTCTCTGTCTTTTTTTTAAATTAAAGTTTAGTTGACCTAAAATATTGTGTTAGTTTCAGGTATACATCAAAGTGATTATTTTATATATATGTTTTTTTCAGATTATTTCCATTATAGGTTATTATAAGATACTGAATATCATTCCCTGTGCTATACGGTAGGACCTTGTTGCTTATCTATTTTATGTATAGTAGTCTGTATCTGTTAATCCAGTACTCCTAATTTATCTATCCTCCCCTTTCCCTTCCCCTTTGGTAACCATAAGTTTGTTTTCTATGTCTGTGAGCCTGTTTATGTTTTGTATGTAGATTCACTTGTGTTATTTTTTACCTTCCACATAGAATATTTGTCTTTCTCTGTCTTACTTCACTTAGTATGATATTCCCTAGGTCCATCCATGTTGCTGCAAATGCAATATTTCGTTCTTTTTTATGGCTAATATTTCATTGTGTGTATATGTGTGTGTGTATGTGTGTGTGTGTATGTGTGTGTGTGTGTATATATATATATATATATATATATATATATATATATGTATGTATATACCACATCTCCTTAAGCCAATTGTCTGTTGATGGGCATTTGAGTTGTTTCCATGTTTTGGCTATTGTAAATAATGTTATGAACATTGGAGTACATGTATCTTTTCAAAATAGAGTTTTCATCTTTTCCAGATATATACCTAGGAGTGGGATTGCTGGATCATATGGTAGCTCTATTTTTAGTTTTTTAAGGAACCTCCATACTGTTTTCCATAGTGGCTCCACCAATTTACATTTCCACCAACAGTGTAGGAGGGTCCTCTTCTCCACACCCTTTCTAGAATTTATTATTTGTAGACTCTTTGATGATGGCCATTCTGACCAATGATAACTCATTGTGGTTTTGATTTGTGTTTCTCTAATAACGATCTTGAGCATCTTTTCATTGTGCCTATTGGCCATCTGTCTGTCTTCTTTGGAGAAATGTCTGTTTAAGTCTTCTGCCCATTTTCTGATTGATTTTTTTTTGATATTGAGTTGTATCAGCTGTTTTTATATTTTGGATATTAAACCCCTGTTGGTTGCATCATTTGCAGATATTTTCTCCCATTCTGTAGGTTGTCTTTTTGTTTTGTTGATTGTTTCCTTTGCTGTGCAAAAGCTTATAATTTGCTTTTATTTCTTTTGCCCTGGGAGACTGACCTAAGAAACTATTGCTATGATTTATGTCAGGGAATGTTTTGCCTATGTTCACTTCTAGGAGTTTTTTGGCATCATGTCTTATATTATATTTAGGTCTTTAAACCATATTGAGTTTATTTTTGTATATGGTGTGAGGGAGTGTTCTAATTTTATTACATGTAACTGTCCAGCATTCTCAACACCACTTGCTGAAGAGACTGTCTTTTCTCTATTGTATATTCTTGCCTCCTTTGTCAATTAAACGTTAGTGTGTGGGTTTATTTCTGAGCTCTCTATTCTGTTCCATTGATCCATATGTCTGTTTTTCTGTCAGTACCATGCCATTTTTATTACTGTAACTTTGTAGTAGTATCTGAAGTCTGGGAGGGTTATGCCTCCAGCTTTGTTCTTTTTCTTCAAGCTTGCTTTGGCAATTCTGGGTCTTTTGTGGTTCCATATAAATTTTAGGATTATTTGTTCTAGTTCTGTGGAAAATGTCATGGGTATTTTGATAGGGATGACATTAAATCTGTAGATTGCTCTGGGCAGTATGGCCATTTCAACAATATTAATTCTTCCGGTCCAAGAGCATGGGATATATTTCCATTTCTTTAAATCATATTCAGTTTTCCTTATCAGTGTTTTATCGTTTTCAGCATATAGGTCTTTCACCTCCTTGATTAAGTTTATCCCTAGGTATTTTTTGATGCAATTTTAAATGGGAATTATTATTTTTTTAACATCTTTATTGGGGTAAATGGGAATTATTTTAAACTTTCTTTTTCTGATATTTTATTGTTAGTGCAAAGAAATGCAACAGATTTCTCTATATTAATCTTGTAGCCTGCTACCTTTCTGAATTCATTTATCACTTTTAATAGTTTTTGTGTGGAGTCTTTAGGGTGCTCTATATAGAGTATCATGTTATCTACAAATAGTCACAGTTTTAATTCTTCCCTTCCAATTTGGATACCTTTTATTTATTTTTCTTCTCTGATGGCCATGGTTAGGACTTCAAATACTATGGTGAATAGAAGTGGTGAGAGTGGGCATCCTTGTCTTGTTCCTGAATTTATTGGGAAGGCTTTCATCTTTTCACCATTGAGTATTATGTGGCTGTCGGTTTGTCGTAAATGGCTTTTATTGTGTTGAGATATGTTCCCTCTATACACACCTTGATGGATGAGAGTTTTTGTCATGAATGGATGTTGAATTTTATCAAGCACTTTTTCTGCATCTATTGAGATGATCATGTGGGTTTTGTGTTTTATTAATGTGGTGTATCACATTGATTGAGTTGCATATATTGAAGCATCATGGCGACCCTGGATTGAATCCAACTTGAACATGGTGTATGATCCTTTTTATGTATTATTGTATTCGGTTTGCTAAAAATATTTTTTGAGGATATTTGCCTCTATAGTTGTCAAAGATATTGGCTTATAATTTTCTTTCTTTTGTAGTGTCTTTGGTTTTGGTATCAGGGTGATAGTGGCTTCATAGAATGAATTTTTGGGAGTGTTCCCTCCTCCTCAGTTTTTTGGAATAGTTTGAGAAGGATAGGTATAAGTTCTTTGTATATTTGGTAGAATTCCCCAGTGAAGCCATCCAGTCCTGGACTTTTTTTTTTGCAGGGACTTTTTATTATTATTACAGATTCTATTTCACTTCTAGTGATTGGTCTGTTCAAATTATCTGTTTCTTCATGGAAAGATATCCCATGCTCTTGGATTGGAAGAATTAATAATGTTAAAATGTCCATACCGAGCTTCCCTGGTGGCGCAGTGGTTGAGGGTCCGCCTGCCGATGCAGGGGACGCGGGTTTGTGCCCTAGTCCGGGAGTATCCCACATGCCGCGGAGCGGCTGGTCCCGTGAGCCGTGGCCGCTGAGCCTGCACGTCCGGAGACTGTGCTCCGCATCGGGAGAGGCCACAACAGTGAGAGGCCCACGTACCACAAAAAAAAATAAATGTCCATACTACCCAAAACAATCTACAGATTCGATGCAGCCCCTATCAAATTGCCCATGATACTTTTCACAGAACTAGAAGAAATAATCCTAAAATTTATATAGAACCATAAAAGATCCAGAATTGACAAAGCAGTCCTGAGGAAAAAGAAAAAAGCTGGAGGCATAACCCTCCCAGACTTCAGATAATACTACAAAGCTACAGTAATCAAAATGGCATCATATCGACACAAAAACACACATGGATCAATGGAGCAGAATAGAGAGCTCAGAAATAAACCCACAAGGGCTTCCCTGGTGGTGCAGTGTTTGGGAGTCCGCCTGCCAATGCAGGGGACGCGAGTTCGTGCCCCGGTCCGGGAGGATCCCACATGCCACGGAGCAGCTGGGCCTGTGAGCCGTGGCCGCTGAGCCTGCACGTCCGGAGCCTGTGCTCCACAACGGGAGAGGCCACAGCAGTGAGAGGCCCGTGTACCGCAAAAAATAAAAATAAAAAAAGAAATAAACCCACAAATCTCCAGTCAATTGCTCTATGAAAAAGGAGGCAAGAATATACAATAGAGAAGACAGTTTCTTCAGCAAGTGGTGCTGGGAAAACTGGATGTACCCCCTCACACCATACATAAAAATAAACTCAGAATGTCTTAAAGACTTAAATATAAAACATGACACCAAAGAACTCCTAGAAGTGAACATAGGCAAAACATCCTCCGACATAAATCGTACCAATGTTTTCTTAGGTCAGCCTCACAAGGCAATAGAAATAAAAGCAAAAATAAACAAATGGGACCTAATCAAAAGCTTTTGCACAGCAAATGAAACCATCAATGAAATGAAAAGATAACCTACAGACTGGGAGAAAATATTTACAAATGATGTGACCAACAAGGGCTTAATTTCCAAAATATACAAACAGCTCATACAACTCAATAACAAAAACAAACAACCCCATCAAAAAATGGGCAGAAGACCTAAATAGACATTTCTCCAAAGAAGACATACAGATGGTACATGAAAATATGCTCAACATCACTAATAGAGAAATGCAAATCAAAACTACAATGAGGTATCACCTCACACCGGTTAGAATGGGCATGATCAGAGAAATCTACAAACAACAAATGCTGGAGAGGGTGTGGAGAAAAGGGAATACTCTTGCGCTGTTGGTGGGAATGTAAATTGATACAGCCAATATGGAGAACAGTATGGAGGTTCCTTATAAAACTAAAAATATAGTTACCACATCATCCTGCAGTTCTGGGCATGTATCCGGAGCAAACTCTAATTGAAAAAGATATATGCACCCAATGTTCATACCAGCACTATTTACAATAGCCAAGACGTGGAAGCAACCTAAATGTCTGTCAGCAGATGAACAGATAAAGAAGATATGATAGATAGATAGATAGATAGATAGATAGATAGATAGATATACATGCACACACAAATACTACTCAACCATAAAAAAGAACAAAATAATGCCATTTGTAGCAACATGGATGGACCTAGAGATTACCATATTAAGTCAAGTAAGTCCGACAAAGACAAATATCATTTGATGTCACGTATATGTGGAATCTAAAATATGATACGAATAAACGTATTTACAGAACAGAAAGAGACTCACAGACATGGAAAACAAACTTATGGTTACCAAAAGGGAAAGGGGGTGGGGGAGGGATAAATTTGGGGTTTGGGATTAGCAGATACAAACTACTCTGTATAAAATAGATAAACAACAAGGTCCTACTGTATAGCACAGTGAACTATATTCAATATCTTGTGATTAACCATAATGGAAAAGGAAAAAAACTATCTGTTTCTTCTTAACTCAGTTTTGGCAGGCTGTGTTTCTAGAAACTTGTCCACTTCTTTTAGGTTCTCCAATTTGTTGGCGTATAACTGTTCATAGTAATCTCTTATAATATTTTGTATTTCTGTGGTATTGGTCATTATTTTTCTGCCTCCATTTCTTATTTTGTTTATTTGGGTACTATCTCTTTTCTTGGTGATCCTGGATAGAGGTTTGTCAATTTTGTTTATCTTTTTAAAAAACCAGCTCTCGGTTTTACTGATTTTTTCTATTTTTTAAAAAAATATCTCGGGCTTCCCTGGTGACGCAGTGGTTGAGAGTCCGCCTGCTGATGCAGGGGACATGGGTTCGTGTCCTGGTCCGGGAAGATCCCACATGCCACGGAGCGGCTGGGCCCGTGAGCCATCGCCGCTGAGCCTGCACGTCTGGAGCCTGTGCTCTACAATGGGAGAGGCCACAACAGTGAGAGGCCCACGTACCGCAAAAAAATAAATTAAAAATTAAAAAAAATATATATATATATATACACACACACACATACAGGGTAACCAGTCAAAGGAGCACTCAACCAAGAGTGAGTGCCCCTGGCTTCTAGTCTCATCTGTGCCACAAACACACTGTGACTCTAGGCAGATGGCACCACCTCTCTTGGTCTGTTTTCTTATCAATAAAATGAGTTTTCTAGAGATTTCCACTTTTGGAGTGGCAGCATGAGAACCTGATAGGACCAGCTGCCCAGCAAAGCAACCACAAACTTGGATAAAATATTTTAAACCTATTTAAATTAGTAATCAGTAAGAGAAATATTACCAACATTGGAAGAAATGGGCAAAAAATATATAGAAATAAAACATTTAAAGTCTCTGGAAATTGTCCTTAGAGCATACATAAAATGAAGAAAGATCTATAGAATATCTACTAAATCTTGGAAAGAAACGTGAGTCTGTGGTACTTGAGCCATGACCCACTCCCTTCCTGTCTCTCCCCCAGATTAGCATGAGGGAAGCTCCATTCCAGGCAAGTATGGCCAGGAAAACAATGCTCACACCCCCCTCAGCTCCCAGCAAGTGATATGGTATGCCACAAAGAGCAGCAGGCTGCCAACACTTCTCATTCCACCTTGAGATGCAAGTTGCAAAGCCTCAATTCCTGGCAAGTATGGCCAAGAGAATGAGCCTCCCTTCCTTCACCCAGCCTCCAGTTATAGGGCAGATTATTTACCTCAGGCAAGTCAGACCAAGAATATTAGAGCCCTGGTTTTCCTTTTCCCAGCTAACTCTTAGGGCAGTGGTTCCATACCCAAAGAGGCAATCCAAGAAAACCAGAGACTACTACTACTACCCTACCCAGCACCCTTCTGTTAAACAAGAGATATCACTCAGAGGAAAGGAGTCCACTGCCCCCCCTCCCACCCCTCAAAGGTCTGGAGCAGAGGCTCAGAGATTTTCCCCAGGGAGAAAGGCAGTCCATAAGAACAGAGAGCTTCAAACTTCTCTCCAAAGGAACTTACTTCACTTGAAACAGGGTGTGGGAAAGTTCAAGCCAAAGAGTAGTCTTGAAAATAATGGAGATTTTGGTGGTAAGCAATTAAGAGGAGGATAGTAGCTCTGTTTGAACAAGTAACTCACAGACCAGCTATATTACCATAGAGAGCCATGGAAAAAGACAGCTCAGAAGAGCCTTACTGGCGTCAGAACAAACCTCAAAGATTTGCATTAAAGACCATCCCTACAAAGTTGTCTGAATATAACTGGTTTAGACTGTAGAGCAGTTTACACTTCCAGGCATTGTTGAAAACAATAGAGCAATCATCATGCAATTAGAGGAGCATAACAGCTGGATGTGATACCAGCAGTCAGCCAGCTTAATAGAGACATCAGAGAAAGAGAAAGTTAAAGAGAGCCCTACTCAATACTGTCAGCCCATGGTGACTACTGCACGTAACCAAGTCTGTGTCCTCTGAGAAGCAACATAAGAAGCTTCACACGTGAGGAAACTAGACTTTCCTAAAATAGTCCAGTAGAGTTACTACACAAATAAATACACAGACAACAACAAAAACAAGCCCCAGGGTTGGGGGAATCAGTCTCTATAGTCGCCACCTAAAATGTTTCTAATATATTACATAAAATACTCAGTTTTCAAAAAAAAATATGAGACATACAAAGAAACAAGAAAGTGTGACCCATACACAGGAAAAAAAGCAAGTAACACTAACTCTGTGACGGGACCCAGATATCAGACTTAACAAAGATGTCAAAGTAACCATTACAAATATATTCACAGAACTAAATGAAGCTAAAAGAAATAAAGGAAGGTGTGATGACAATGTCTTAACAAATAGAGAATATCAATAAAGACATAGAATATTGTTTTCAAGAATTATATGAAAAATCTGGAAGTGTAAACTACAATCAGTGAAATTAAAAATTCACTAGAGGGGCTGAACAGTAGATTTTAACTTGCAGAACCCAGCTGTTTCAAATCACCAAATTTGAAGATAGATTGATTATGCAATCTGAAGATAAGGGAGAAAAAAGAATTTAAAAAATGCCTCAAAGAAAAGTGGAACATCATTAAATACACCAACATACACATAATGGGAGTATCAAGAATGGGAGAGAGAAGAACAGGAAAAAATATTCAAAGAAATAATGGCTGAAAGCTTCCCAAATTTGACAAAAAATATTAATCTACACATCCAAGAAGGTCAGCGAACTTCAAATCGAATACACAAAGTGATCCACACACAGAAACATAATACTAAAAATACTGAAAGCCAACTGCAAAGAGACTATCTGAAAGGAGTGAGAAAACATGATTTATCACTTAGAAAGGAACCCCAATTATCAGTACTGAAATCGAATCAGTAATTTAAAAACTCCCAATAAACAAAAGTCCAGGACCAGGTGGCTTCACAGGTGAATTCCACTAAACATTTAGAGAAGAGTTAACACCTATCCTTCTGAAACTATTCCAAAAAATTGCAGAGGAAGGAACACTTCCAAATTCATTATATGAGGCTGCCATTACCCTGATACCAAAACCAGACAAAGATATTACAGAAAAGAAAATTGTAGGCCAATATCACTGATGAACATAGGTGCAAAAATCCTCAACAAAATACTAGCAAACTTGGTGGTGTGATGAATTGGGTGATTGGGATTGACATGTATACACTGATGTGTATAAAATTGATGACTAATAAGGACCTGCTGTATAAAAAATAAATAAAATTCAAAAATTAAAAAAACTAGCAAACCAAATGCAACTTTATATTAAAAGGATCATACACCGTGAGCAAGTAGGATTTATCCCAGGGATGCAAAGATTTTTCATAATCCCCAAATCAATCAATGTGATACACCACATTAACAAATTGAAGAAGAAAAACCATATGATCATCTTAATAAATGCAGAAAAAGCTTGATAAAATTCAACATCCATTTATGATAAAAAAAAAACTCTTCAGAAAGTGGGCACAGAGAGAACATACCTTAACATAATAAAGGCCGTATACAACAAACCTACAGCTAACATCATACTCAATGGTGAAAAGCTGAAAGCATTTCCTCTAAGATCAGGAACAAGACAAGGATGCCCACTCTCACCACTTTCATTCAACATAGTTTTGGAAGTCCTATCTAGAGCAATCAGAGAAAAAAAGAAATAAAAGGAATCCAAATTGGAAAAGAAGTAAAACCATCACTGTTTGCAGGTGACATGATACTATACATAGAAAATCCTAAAGACACTACCAGAAAACTACTATAGCTCATCAATGAATCTGGTAAAGTCACTGGATAGAAAATTAATATACAGAAATCTGTTGCATTTCTATACACTAAAAAAGAACTATCAAAAAGAGGAATTAAGGAATCAATCCCATTTACCATCGCATCAAAAAGATTAAAATCCCTAGGAATAAACCTACCTAAGGAGGCAAAAGATCTGTACTCCAAAAACTAGAAGGTGCTCATGAAAAAAAATTGAAGACCACACAAACAGATGGAAAGATAGACCATGTTCTAGGATTGGAAGAATCAATATTGTTAAAATGACCATACTACCCAATGCAATCTGCAGATTCAGTGCAATCCCTATCAAGTTACCAATGGCATTTTTCACAGAACTAGAACAAAAAAATTTTAATTTGTACAGAAACACAAAAGACCCCAAATAGCCAAAACAGTCTTGAGAAAGAAGAACAGAGCTGGAAGAATCGTGCTTGCTGATGTCAGACTATACTACAAAGCTACAGTCATCAAAAGAGTATGGTACTGTTAAAACAGACATAGATCAATGGAACAGGATAGAAAAACAGACGTATAGATCAGTGGAACAGGATAGGAAGCCCAGAAATAAACGCACGCACTTATGGTCAGTTAATCTATGACAAAGGAGGCAATGATACACAATGGAGACAAGATAGTCTCTTCAATAAGTGGTGCTGGAAAAACTGGACAGCTACATGTAAAGGAATGAAATTAGAACATTCTTTAACACCATATACAAAATGGATTAAAGACCTAAATGTAAGACTGGATGCTATAAAACTCCTAGAGGAAAACATAGGCAGAACACTCTTTGACATAAATCACAGTAATATATCTTGGATCACTCTCCTAGAGTAATGGAAAGAAAAGAAAAAGTAAACAAATGGGACCTAATCAAACTTAAAAGCTTTTGCACAGCAAAGGAAACCATAAAACAAAATGAAAAGACAACCTACCAAATGGGAGAAAATATTTGCAAACCATGCTACCAAAAAGGGATTAATTTCCAAAATATACAAACAGCTCATATAGTTTAATATCAAAAAACCCAGACAACTCAATCAGAAAATGGGCAGAAGATCTAAATAGACATTTCTCCAAAGAAGACATACAGATGGCCATTAGGCACATGAAAAGATGCTCCAACACTAGCAGATAACATTCTTTGCTGAACCAAGATGTTGGAGTAGAAGGACATGCTTTCACTCCCTCTTGTGAGAACACCAGAATCACAACTAGCTGCTGGACAGTCATCGACAGGAAGACACTGGAACTCACCAAATAAGATACCCCACATCCAAAGACAAAGGAGAAGCCACAGTGAGACGGTAGAAGGGGTGCAATCACAGTAAAATCAAATCCCATAACTGCTGAGTGGGTGACTCACAGACTGGAGAACACTTACACCACAGGAGTCCACCCACTGGAGTGAAGGTTCTGAGCCCCATGTCAGGCTTCCCAACCTGGGGGTCCGGCAGTGGGAGGAGGAATTCCTAGAGGATCAGACTTTGGAGGCTAGTGGGATTTGATGGCAGGACTTTGACAGGACTGGGGGAAACAGAGACTCCACTCTTGGAGGGCACACACAAAGTAGTGAGTGCATAGGGGCCCAGGGGAAGGAGCAGTGAACCCAGGGGAGACTGAAGCAGACCTACCTGATAGTGTTGGAGGGTCCCCTGCAGAGGCAGGTGGTGGCTGTGGCTCACCGTGGGGATGGGGACACTGGCAGCAGAAGTTCTGGGAAGTACTCCTTGGCGTGAGCCCTCCCAGAGTCTGCCATTAGCCCCACCAAAGAGCCCAGGTAGGCTCCAGTGTTGGGTCACCTAAGGCCAAAGAACCAACAGCGAAGGAACCCAGCCCCACCCATCAGCAGTCAAGTGGATTAAAGTTTTACTGAGCTCTTCCCACCAAAGCAACACCCAGATCTACCCACCACCAGTCCCTCCCATCAGGAAACCTGCACAAGCCTCTTAGATAGCCTCATGCATCAGAGGACAGACAGCAGAAAAATAAGAACTACAATCCTGCAGCCTGTGGAACAAAAACCACATTCACAGAAAGATAGACAAGATGAAAAGGCAGAGGGCTATGTACCAGATGAAGGAAGAAGATAAAACTCCAGAAAAACAACTAAATGAAGTGGAGATAGGCAACCTTCCAGAAAAAGAATTCAAAATAATGATAGTGAAGATGATCCAGGACCTCGGAAAAACAATGGAGGCAAAGATTGAGAAGATGCAAGACATGTTTAACAAAGACATAGAAGAAGTAAAGAACAAACAGAGATGAACAATACAATAACTGAAATGAAAACTACACTAGAAGGAATCCATAGCAGAATAACTGAGGCAGAAGAACGGATAAGTGACCTGGAAGACAGAATGGTGGAATTCAGTGCTGCAGAACAGAGTAAAGAAAAGAGAATGAAAAGAAATGAGGACAGCCTAACAGACCTCTGGGACAACATTAAATGCAACAACATTTGCATTATAGGGTTCCCAGAAGGAGAAGGGAGAGAGAAAGGATCAGAGAAAATATTTGAAGAGATTACAGTCAAAACTTCCCTAACATGGGAAAAGAAATAGCCACGCAAGTCCAGGAAGTGCAGCGAGTCCCATACAGGATAAACCCAAGGAGAAACATGCCGAGACACATGGTAATCAAATTGTCAAAAATTAAAGACAAAGAAAAATTATTGAAAGCGGCAAGGGAAAAATGACAAATAACATACAAGGGAACTCCCATAAGGTTAACAGCTGATTTCTCAGCAGAAACTCTACGAGCCAGGAGTGGCATGATATACTTAAAGTGATGAAAGGGAAGAACCTACAACCAAGATTACTCTACCTGGCAAGGATCTCATTCAGATTCTATGGAGAAATCAAAAGCTTTACAGACAAGCAAAAGCTAAGGGAATTCAGCACCACCAAACCAGCTCTACAACAAAAGCTAAAGGAACTTCTCTAAGTGGGAAACACAAGAGAAGAAAAGGACCTACAAACACAAACCCAAAACAATTAAGAAAATGGTCCTAGGAACATACATATCGCTAGTTATGTTAAATGTGAATGGATTAAATACTCCAAAAGACACAGGCTTGCTGAATGTATACAAAAACAAGGCCCGTAGATATGCTGTCTACAAGAGACCCACTTCCGACCTAGGGACACATACAGACTGAAAGTGAGGGGGTGGAAAAAGATATTCCATGCAAATGGAAATTAAAAGAAAGCTGGAGTAGCAATACTCATATCAGATAAAATAGACTTTAAAATGAAGAATATTACAAGAGACAAGGAAGGACACTACATAATGATCAAGGGATCAATCCGAGAAAAAGATATAACAATTATAAATATATATGCACCCGACATAGGAGCACCTCAATACATAAGGCAACTGCTAACAGCTCTAAAAGAGGAAATCGACAGTAACACAATAATAGTGGGAGAATTTGACACCTCACTTACACCAATGGACAGATCATCCAAAATGAAAATAAACAAGGAAACACAAGCTTTAAATGACACAATAGACCAGATAGATTTAATTGATATTTATATGACACTCCATCCAAAATCAGCAGATTACAATTTCTTCTCAAGCGTGCACGGAACATTCTCCAGGATAGATCACATCTTGGGTCACAAATCAAGCGTCAGTAATTTTAAGAAAATTGAAATCATATCAAACATCTTTTCTGACCACAGCGCTATGAGATTAGAAATGAATTATAGGGGAAAAAACGTAAAAAACACAAAACACATGGAGGCTAAACACTACTTTACTAAATAACCAAGAGATCACTGAAGAAATCAAAGAGGAAATCAAGAAATACTTAAGAGACAAATGAAAATGAAAAGACGACAATCCAAAATCTTTGGGATGCAGCAAAAGCAGTTCTAAGAGGGAAGTTTATAGCTATACAAGCCTACCCCAAGAAACAAGAAAAGCCTCAAATAAATAATCTAACCTTACACCTAAAGGAACTAGAGAAGGAAGAACAAAGAAAACCCAAAGTTAGCAGAAGGAAAGAAATCATAAAGATCAGAGCAGAAATAAATGACATAGAAACAAAGAAAACAATAGCAAACATCAATAAAACTAAGAGCTGATTCTTTGGGAAGATAAACAAAATTGATAAACCATTAGCCAGACTCATCAAGAAAAAGAGGGAGAGGATTCAAATCAATAAAATTAGAAATGAAAAAGGAGAAGTTACAACAGACACCGCAGAAATACAAAGCATCCTAAGAGACTACTACATGCAACTCTATGCCAATAAGATGGACAACCTGGAAGAAACGGACAAATTCTTAGAAATGCACAACCTGCTGAGACTGAAACAGGAAGAAACAGAAAATATGAACAGACCAATCACAAGTAATGAAATTGAAACTGTGATTAAAAATCTTCCAACAGGGCTTCCCTGGTGGCACAGTGTTTGAGAGTCCGCCTGCCGATGCAGGGGACACAGGTTCGTGCACCAGTCTGAAAAGATCCCACATGCCACAGAGTGGCTAGGCCCGTGAGCCATGGCCGCTGAGCCTGCGCGTCCGGAGCCTGTGCTCCGCAATGGGAGAGGCCGCAACAGTGAGAGGCCCACGTACCGCAAAAAAAAAAAATCTTCCAACAAACAAAAGTCCAGGACCAGATGGCTTCACAGGCGAATTCTGTCAAACATTTAGAGAAGAGCTAACATCCTTCCTTCGCGAGCTCTTCCAAAAAATTGCAGAGGAAGGAACACTCCCAGAGTCCTTCTATGAGGCCACAATCACCCTGATACCAAAACCATACAAAAATACTACTAAAAAACAAAATTACAGTCCAATATCACTGATTAATATAGATTCAAAAAGCCTCAACAAAGTACTAGCAAACAGAATCCAACAACACATTGAAAGGATCATACACCATGATCAAGTGCGATTTATCCCAGGGATGCAAGGATTCTTCAGTGTATGCAAAGCAATCAGTGTGATACACCATATTAACAAACTGAAGAATAAAAACCATATGATCATCTCAGTAGATGCAGAAAAAGCTTTGGATGAGATTCAACACTCATTTGTGATAAAAACTCTCCAGAAAGTGGGCATAGAGGGAACCTACCTCAACATAATAAAGGCCATATACGACAACCCCACAGCAAACATCATTCTCAGTGGTGAAAAACTGAAACCATTCCTCTAAGCTCAGGAACAAGACAAGGATGTCCACTCTCATCGCTATTATTCAACATAGTTTTGGAAGTCCTAGCCTCTGCAATCAGAGAAGAAAAAGAAATAAAAGGAATACAAATTGGAAAAGAAGTAGTAAAACTGTCACTGTTTGTAGATGACATGATACTATACTTAGAGAATCCTAAAGATGCCACCAGAAAACTACTAGAGTTAATCAATTAATCTGGTAAGGTTGCAGGATTCAAAATTAATGCACAGAAATCTCTTGCATTCTTATACATTA
>NW_021703779.1:58936147-58985572 GCF_005190385.1 Monodon monoceros | reverse complement strand
TCAGAGAAGAAAAAGAAATAAAAGGAATACAAATTGGAAAAGAAGTAGTAAAACTGTCACTGTTTGTAGATGACATGATACTATACTTAGAGAATCCTAAAGATGCCACCAGAAAACTACTAGAGTTAATCAATGAATTTGGTGAAGTTGCAGGATACAAAATTAATGCACAGAAATCTCTTGCATTCCTATACACTAATGATGAAATATCTGAAAGAGAAATTAAGGAAACACTCCTATTTACCATTGCAACAAAAAGAATAATATACCTAGGAATGAACCTACCTAGGGAGACAAAAGACCTGTATGCAGAAAACTGTAAGACACTGTTGAAAGAAATTAAAGACGATACCAACAGATGGAGAGATATACCATGTTCTTCGATTGGAAGAATCAATATTGTGAAAACGACTGTACTGCCCAAAGCAATCTACAGATTCAATGCAATCCCTATCAAACTACCACTGGCATTTCTCACAGAACTAGAACAAAAAATTTCACAATTTGTATGGTAACACAGAAGACCCCGAATAGCCAAAGAAGTCTTGAGGGAAAAAAAACTGGAGCTGGAGGAATCAGACTCCCTGACTTCAGAGTATACTACAAAGCCACAGTAATCAAAAGACAATATGGTACTGCCATAAAAACAGAAATACAGATCAATGGAACAGGATAGGAAGCCCAGTGATAAACCCACACTCCTATGATCAACTAATCTATGACAAAGGAGGCAAGGTTATACAATGGAGAAAAGACAGTCTCTTCAGTAAGTGGTGCTGGGAAAACTGGGCAGCTACATGTAAAAGAATGAAAATAGAATACTCCCTAACACCATACACAAAAATAAACTCAAAATGGATTAGAGACCTAAATGTAAGACCAGACTCTATAAAACTCTTAGAGGAAAGCATAGGCAGAACACTCCATGACATAAATCACAGCAAGATCTTTTTTGATCCACCTCCTAGAGTAATGGAAATAAAAACAAAAATAAACCAATGGGTCCTAATGAAACTTAAAAGCTTTTGCACAGCTAAGGAAACCATAAACAAGACGAAAAGACAACCATCAGAATGGGAGAAAATATTTGCAAACGAATCAGTGGACAAAGGATTAATCTCCAAAATATATAAACAGCTCATGCAGCTTGATATTAAAAAAACAAACAACCCAATCCAAAAATGGGCCGAAGACCTAAATAGACATTTCTCCAAGACATACAGATGCCCAAGAAGCACATGAAAAGCTGCTCAACATCACTAATTATTAGAGAAATGCAAATCAAACCTGCAATGAGGTATCACCTCACACCAGTTAGAATGGGCTTCATTAGAAAATCTACAAACAACAAATGCTGAAGAGGGTGTGGAGAAAAGGGAACCCTCTTGCACTGTTGGTGGAAATGTAAACTGATACAGCCACTATGGAGAACAGTATGGAGGTTCCTTACAAAACTAAAAATAGAAATACCATATGATCCAGCAATCCCACTACTGGGCATATACTCAGAGAAAACCACAATTCAAAAAGACACATGCACCCCACTGTTCATTGCAGCACTATTTACAATAGCCAGGTCATGGAAGCAACCTAAGTGTCCATCCTCAGACGAATGGATAAGGAAGATGTGGTACATATATACAATGGAATATTACTCAGCCATAAAAAGGAACGAAATTGGGTCATTTTTTGAGACGTGGATGGATCTAGAGACTGTCATACAGAGTTGAAGTAAGTCAGAAAGAGGAAAACAAATACCGTATATTAACGCATATATGTGGAACCTAGAAAAATGGTACAGATGAACTGGTTTTCAGGGCAGAAATTGAGACACAGATGTAGAGAACAAACGTATGGACACCAAGGGGGGAAAGCCGTGGGGGCGTGGGGGTGGTGGTGTGATGAATTGGGAGATTGGGATTGACATGTATACTCTGATGAGTATAAAATTGATGAGTAATAAGAACCTGCTGTACAAAAAGAAAAAGAAAAAAGGTAACATTCTTTTCTCCCAGTTAATGTTTTCTCTTTTTTGTTGATTTTCATGGCATGGGATAGCACTACTTTTCCAATTTTGTCTGAAGAGCCATGTCTTGGAAACAACAGATGTGAACTCTTTTCTATTAATATAAAAATCATTGTCTTTCTATTAATATAAAAATCATTGTCTTTCAGTACGGTAGTATATTCTACTTATAGCTATTTTAGTGTGTTTTTCTTTTCAGTCTCTTCACGTTTTTCTTTACTAAAATGTCATGTTTACTTTCTTGTATATTCACTCCTCCATATTCATGCATTAAATCATTCAAAATATTTATTAAGCAAAAAAAAAGAAAAGATGCTCAACATCACTAAATATTGGAAAAAATTCAAATCAAAACTACAACAGGGTATCAACTCACAGCAGTCAGAATGGCCATCATTAAAAAGTCTACAAATAATAAATACAGGAGAGGCTATGTTGAAAATGGAATCCTCCTACACTGTTGGTGGGAATGTACATTGGTGCAGCCACTGTGGAAAACAGTATGGGGGTTCCTTAAAAGCCTAAGAGTTACCATATCATCCACCAATCGTACTCCCAGGCATATATCTGGAGAAAATTCTAATTTTAAAAGATACATGCACCCCAGTATTCATAGCAGCACTATTTACAATAGCCAAGAAATGGAAGCAACCCAAATGTTCAACAACAGATGAATGGATAAAGAAGATATGGTGTGTTTGTGTGTGTGTGTGTGTGTGTGTGTGTGATATATATTTGCATACATATACACACTCAGTGGAATATTACTCAGCTATAAGAAAAAATGAAATAATGCCATTTGCAGCAACATGGATGGACCTAGAGATTATCATATTAAGTGAAGTAAGTCAGATAGAGAAAGACAAATGTTATCACTTATATGTAGAATCTAAAAAAATGATACAAATGAACTTATTTACAAAACAGAGATAGACTCACAGACCTAGAAAACAAACTTATGGTTACCAAAGTGGATAGCGGAGGATGGGGGGAGGTAAATTAGGAGCTTGGGATTAACAAATACACACTACTAGGTATGAAATAGATAAACAAGGACCTGCTATATAGCACAGGGAACTATACAGTAAGTACCCTACATACGAACCTCCAAGTTGCAAACTTTCAAAGATGCAAATGTGCATTTGCATGTCCAATCATGTAAGGCGTGAGTGAAATTGCAGCTTGCCCTCCGTCTCCTACTGCTGATGATCCTTCAGCTCTGCCATCTCCCAGCTCCTCTCCCTCCTCCAGTCGGTAACTCTTCTTGCCTGTTCACTTGATGCCAGCCCCTGGATGCCAGCTGTTGTTGTGCTGTACTACTGTACTTTTCAAGGTACTGTACTGTAAGGTTAAAAATGTTTATTTTTGTGTTTGTTTTTTATGTATTATTTGTGTGAAAAGTATTATAAACCTATTACAGTACAGTACTATGTAGCTGATTGTGTTAGTTGGGTACCTAGGTTAACTTTGTTGGACTTAGGAACGCGCTCTCGGAATGGAACTCATTCGTATGTAGGGGACTTACTGTATTCAGTATCTTGTAATAACTTATAATGTAAAAGAATCTGAAACACTTTGCTGTACATCTGAAACTAACACAACATTGTAAATTAACTATACTTCAATTTTTAAAAATGGTTAAAAAAAAAGGAACCCTAAAGAGAGTAACTGTTGACTTCTCACCAGAAACAGTGGGGACCAGAAGGCAGTGGCATATTCAGAATGATAGGGAAAAAGTAACAGCTAACCAGGAATCCTATAATCAGCAAAATTATCTCACAAAAATGAAGATATTAACAAATAAAGAAAAACTGAGAATTTCTTGCTAGCTGACCTGCCTGCAAGAAATACTAAAGGAAGTTCTTTAGGTTGATAGCAAGTGAAACAAAAAGCATTGGTACTTAAGTAATCATACAACAGTATAAATGCATACTTCTTTTCCTTTCTTCTCTTGTATTATTTAAAAAGCAAACGTATAAAAGATACAATTGTTTGTTGGGCTTTTATCGTATAAAATGTAATATAAAAATAACAGCACAAAGAAGGAAGGTGGGAGCCAGTTTGGGAATAAGGAATGACACTAGAGAATAACTCTAAGCCATGGGGAGAAACAAAAAGAACCAGAAATGGTAAATAAGAAAGTTAATATAGGGGCTTCCCTGGTGGCGCAGTGGTTGAGAGTCCGCCTGCCGATGCAGGGGACACGGGTTCATGCCCCGGTCCGGGAGGATCCCACATGCCACAGAGCGGCTGGGCCCGTGAGCCATGGCCGCTGGGCCTGCGCGTCCGGAGCCTGTGCTCCGCAACGGGAGAGGCCACAACGGTAAGAGGCCCACGTACTGCAAAAAAAAAAAAAAAAAGAAAGGAAGTTAATATAACAAATTATAAATATATACTTTCATTCTTTACTTCTCTTAGCTTCTTTGAAACACATAAAATTATATGAAGTAATTAAAACTTTTATTGTTGCATTGTCTATTTCGAAACTTACCATAGGGCTTCCCTGGTGGCGTGGTGGTTGGGAGTCCGCCTGCCGATGCAGGGGACAGGGTTCGTGCCCCAGTCCGGGAGGATCCCACATGCTGCGGCGTGGCTGGGCCCGTGAGCCATGGCTGCTGGGCCTGAGCCTCCGGAGCCTGTGCTCCGCAGCGGGGGAGGCCGCGGCAGTGAGAGGCCCGTGTACCGCCAAAAAAAAAAAAAAAAAAAAATTTACCACAAAGCTATAGTAATCAAGACAGTGTGGTACTGACATAAGGATAGACATAGAGATCAGTGAAATAGAATTAAGAGTCCGGAAACAAACCCTCACCTTTATGGTCAGTTGATTTTTGACCAGATTGTGAAGACTATTCAATGTGAAAATGTAGTCTTTCTAACAATGGTTCTGGGACAAGTGTGTAGCCACATGGAAAAGAATGAAGTTTGGACCCTTATCTCGAAATGGATCAAAGACCTAAATGAAAGAGCTAAAATTATAAAACTATAATTATACATAAGCTAAAATAGTAAGACTTTTAGAAGTATAGGCTTAAATCTTTGTAACCTTGGGTTAGACAGTGTTTTCTTAGATATGACACCAAGAGCACAAGCAATAAAATAAAAAATCAATTAATTAGATATCAGCAAAATTAAAACTTTTCTGTGAAGGACCAACAAAGAAGTGAAAAGATAACCCACAGAATGGCAGGAAATGTTGGAAATCATATATTTGTTAAAGAACTTGTACTTAGAATCTATAAAGAGCTCTTACAACTCGATAATATAAAGACAACTAATTTTTTTAATGGGCAAAGATCTGAGTAGACAGTTCTCCAAAGAAAATATTCAAATGACCAGTAAGCATATGGAAAGATTCTTGACATCATTAGTCATCAGAGATAGGCAAATCGAAACACAGTGATCTACCACTTGACACCCACTAAGATGACTATAGTCAAAAAGACAGATAATAACAAGTATTGACAAGGATGTGGAGAAATTGGTGCCCTCATACACCATGTTACTGTACAGTGGTACAGCTGCTTTGGAAAACAGTCTGGCTAAGTTCCTTAGAAAGTTAAACGTGAAGTTACCATATGACCCAGCAATTTCACTTCTAGGTATATACCCATAAGAAATGAAAACAAATGCCAAACAAAGACTTGTACACAGATGTTCATAGCAGCCCAAAGTGGGAGCAACCCAAATGTCTATCAGCTGATGAATGGGTAAACAAAATGTGGTATTTCCATACAATGGAATATTAATTGGCCATAACAAAGAGTGAAGTATTGACACATGCTACAACATGGATGGACCTTGAAAACATTATGCTAAGTGAAAGATTCCGGTCATAAAGGACTACATACTGTGTGACTCTGGACATTTATCTGAAATGTCCAGAATAGGCCAATCTATAAAAGACAGAGATGGGGGTTATTTGGGGAGATGGGGAGTGACTGCAAATGGGCATGGAGGTTTCCTTTTAGGGGGATGAAAATATTCTACAATTGACTGTGGTGACAGTGGCAGAACTCTGTGAATGTACTAAAAGCCATTGAATTGTACACTTTTTTTTTTTTTAGCAACTTTCATGGTTTGGATGCTTCTTTTTTTCAAATTTATTTATTTATATTTATTTTTGGCTGTGTTGGGTCTTTGTTTCTGTGCAAGGGCTTTCTCTAGTTGCGGCAAGCAGGGGCCGCTCTTCATCGCGGTGCACGGGCCTCTCACTATCGCAGCCTCTCCTGTTGCAGAGCACAGGCTCCAGACGCGCAGGCTCAGTAGTTGTGGCTCACGGGCCTAGTTGCTGTGCGGCATGTGGGATCCTCCCTTACCAGGGCTCGAACCTGCATCCCCTGCATTGGCAGGCAGACTCTCAACCACTGCACCACCAGGGAAGCCCTGTACACTTTTAAGTAGATAAATTGTATGGTATGTGAATTATATCTCAGTAAAGCTGATGTACACAATATTCACTTCAGTAACCCTGAAGAGAGCCTAAAAAGACAGCATTTCTGTTCCAAAACACGTAACAGTTTTGTTAGACTGTTATATGACTGCCATGTTTATTAAGATGTTGAAGACAGAGAAAACTGGCTTCAAATATGAGCCCCAGAAAATCATAAGCGCAAACATCTCTACTTGCTGGCATTGATTTGTATGTTACCACAGGCAAGCCTATGTTGCACTGGGGTGAGTAGCTGCACGGTTGCATTTCTTCGTTGAAGATGAATGATTCTCCTGAGCAGTGTTGGACATGAGTAGCTAACGCAAATGAAAATAAAACTCATCCAGTTCCCTAACTCATTGAATGGCACCATCATTCCTCCAGTTGCCCAAGCCAAACGTCTCGGAGTCATCCTCAATTCCTCCCTCACTCCCATTTCTAATCTATCACTAAGTCCTGTCAGTTCTGCCTCCTAAATATCGTATATTCATTTACTTTTTCCCATCTTCCACCATCACCAACCTAGTTCAGGTTATCATCTCTTACCTCAGCTACTGCAGGAACCTTTTAGCTGGTCTTCTTGCATCTCTTGCTTTCTTCATTTCTCCATCCAGCAACCAGAGTGATCTTTTAAATTTTCGAATATATGTGACCTTGCTTAATCTTCTTCAGTAGTTTCTCATTGCTCTTAAAAACCAAAATCCTAAACATGGCCTACAAGGTCCTGCGTACCTGTCTGTCCTCATCTTGAGCCACTCTTTCCGTCACTCTCTGTACTGCTAGCCACACAGTACTCCACTAATTACCACCTCCTAGACAAATTTGATGGCCTCTTTCTTTACCCTGGCCTTCATTATTGACCACTGCCTCCTTATTGAAATTGTCTTTTCTTTTGTCCTTTATGTTCTCATCACTCTTCTGTGTTATCTTTTCCCTCTTGCCACCCAACTATGAACATTTCCAATATTCTCTACTCTTTCCTTCTCCATATTCTATACTCTGTCCTTTAAGTGGATTGATATTTTTCAACTATTACCTGAGTTCCAGCCCATATCTGCAACAGCCCACATGATATCGCCAAAGTTACCTCAATCTCAACATGATTAAAATAGAAGTTAACATTATTTTGATCCTTTATCCCCAGAAACATTTCCTTCCAATTTCTTCTTTCAGTGGTATCAGCATTCTCTCAGCCATTCAAACTGTGTACTTCAGAGCCATTTTTAATTGACCTATCTTCCATTCCCCATGTCAAATCAGTTACCAATTCTACTGATTCTTCCTTTAGAGTGTTTCTTACATCTTTCCATTTCCATTATCACTATTTTTGACCCTCATCCACTTCATTCTTCATCTCTTAACAAGTCCATTTAAACAGTTCTCGCTGTATGTGTTTTCTCACACTCACGTCGGTTCTAAACACCACTGGCATTTCAATCTTATTAAAACTCCAGTTTCATCATATAACTTTCCTTCTCAAAAAGTTTCAGTAACTTCTCATTGCCAGCAGAATAAGTCCCAAAATCTGTGGCCTGTTATGCAAAACCCTTAACATTCCAGCCCGATGTTTCACAAATTACATTCCACAAGATGTTAGTAAATGATCTACATACTCTGGATTAAACAAAGTTACATGGTTTCTTCACTGTAAAAGTTCCTAAAACTTGTAATGAACTAATGTGCATTAAAACTCTCCAAGAGGTTGTATATAGAATGCAGCATTTCCAAAATGTATTTGACTAAAGAACCCTATTTTTATACACCATCTGTTAACATTTTTCATGACACTAATGTTCTAAGGAAAAGCATCTAGGAAGTGCTTAGGTAGCCCCACCCTACATTTCCAGTCCTATTTCCCATTAATTTCCCTACATCAGTTGTCTGCTTGGGCCAAATGACTGTTAGTTCCCCTGAGACGTGCTTAGTCTCAAGCACAGTCTGAGTCTTTATTGATTCTGTTCTGCCCACATGGAATGCCCTTCTCTTTCTCTCTCTATATATTTTAAGTTGAGATACAATTCGTATATCAATTCATATATAAAATTCACAATTTTAAGGTATACAATTCAGTGGTTTTTAGTATATTCACAAAATTCTGCAACTATCACCAGTATCCAAATCCAGAACATTTTCATCACCCCAAAAAGAAACCCCATAACCATTAGCAGTAACTCCCCATTCCCCTCTCCCCCAGCCCCTGGCAACTACCAATCTGCTGTCTCTCTGGAATTGCCTGTTCTGGACATTTCATATAACCTCTCTATAGCTAGATATCCTGCTCATCTACTCTAAGATCATGTCTATTTGTTCAGTGATTCAGTTAAAATTACAACACGGTCATGTGTCAGGCTGTGAATACGCAAAGGTAGATGACATTCTGCCTTTAAGGAACTCCCAGCCTAGTGAAGGAGACAGACAATAGGTGTCGTGAACAAAGTGCCATAGGAACAAAGTGGTACAGATAACAAATTGTGGAGAGTCAGGCAAAGCCTGAATGAGGAGGTAGCATTTTAATAACTGGATATTCATTTGTTCATTCATTCATAAATTCATTCATTCAGCAAATATCTATTGGACCCTTATTATGTGTCAGGCACAGTGTTGGACTCTGAGGATACAAAGATGAAGAAGAAAAATTCCCTGTACTCAAGGAGCTCAGCCTGGAGGAGATATATATATATACACAGTTTCAAAACAATGTGATATAAGTTGTATTAGAGGAATGTAAAGCTTGCTGTGGCAACAGAGAGAAAGGAATGACTAACTCCGTTTGTTAATTTGAAGAAAAGGTAGAAGTTTACCAAGTGGATAAAGATTGGCTGGGGGGCTGGCATTTCAAGCAGAGAGACTAGACCTCTGACTGTGCCAGCCCAATGCTCATTTGTTTGACTGAGCTGGAGTACCTAATGCCTGTGTCACTCTGACTAGCCCTTAATCACATTCCTGGTGTGGTCCTCTTTATACGTGGATGCCTTGTCTCCCCAGAGGCATTATGTATCATTTAGGATAAGAGCTTTGTCTTGTCACTCTTAGCACCCTCATTCTCATAGTGTTTTATGCATAGTAATTTTTTATAGATCCACATGGGTGAAAGGACAGCTGAGACAATGTCATTGACACTCTCAACAACCTGCTGCCCAGGTCTTCTGTCACATATCCCCCTTCAAGGGCCTGAGACCTCTTGTGTAGATGAAGGACTTTAACATGGAATGAGCACACAAGTGCTCCCTCTGTGGTCCATCTCCTATACAAGAACGGCAAAAGTAGGTCCTTAGACTAATCCTTTTTGCTATTGCAAAATCTTGTGATCAGCCATGTTAAAAGACAAAGGGACCATCTTAGAAATGTGCCCTGTGTTCATAGCAAGGTAGATACTGTCAACACTAAAGATCATTTTTAAATTATAATCAGTTGACTTGAAGTACAATAAAACAGATTACACTCCATAATCAGTTTTTGCCTTCAAAGTGGAATCTGAGGTTTCCCGGAGAAGGAATTCTGCCTCAAGATTCTAACAGAAATTCTGCCTGAGTTTCCAGCCTGCTGGCCTGCCCTACAAATTTCAGACTCAAGATCACAACATCAAGTCTTACCTGATTTTACAGCCTGCTGGCCTACCCTACAGATTTCAAACTTGCCAGCCCCTACATTGTGTGAGCCAGTTCCTTAAAATAAATCTCTCTATACATATGCAAAAAATAAAGATTAATATAATTTCTATTCCAAACACAGACTGATTCAGGTCAAGGAAATTAAGAGATTCAATAAAACTGCTGCTTCACAACCTTCTCTGAAAATTAGAGATAGGTATTGGGGAGATAATCGACTGAGGACAGCAACAAGGGAAGCGCCAAACAGGATACAGGTTTTTCTCCTGCTTCAGAAAGACAGAACTCAGTCCAAGAGGGCTTCATTGCTTTTTTAGTGTATGTGTCACTTCATGAGGTCTTGCTATGGAGCATCCTACAGCTGACAGACCTTCAAGGTGGTCTCCTCCTACTCTCCAGGAGCACAGGATTGCTCGTGGGGGCCGCGGGCTCCTTCCTCCGTGTCAGCAGAGCACCCATTGTTTAATAATACTGGGATGCAGCCCTCATAGAGTCAGGGCTACAGTGATTGTGACAGTAATAACTGTAAACCCACTGTTCTTGGATTTCAGGAAGGCTACCCAGAAACGGAGATTCTCTGGCTGATGATCAAGTCCTGGAATATTGGAATATTTATGTACAGCAGCAACAAGTATATGTCTAGTGAAAAGTGGTGTGGCCTGGCACTGCGTTTCCTTGACCACCTTGGCTCCCTTAAGAGAAGCTATGAAACTCAGGTGAGGAGGGAGAGGGCTACGGGTGGATGGCATGACTCAGGGACAGAGAAGTTCTACATAGCTCTCGTTAAGGACACAACCCTACCTTCCTTGGCTAGGAAAGGATCTTGACCATTGTTCCTCTCAGTGGTTCCACAAAAGTGCAAGAGTTATGGGACTATAAACAGTAATTTTTTATAGTGAAAACCAGGAAGAATGGTGAACAAGGCAAACTTATGAATAGAAAATGGAATCTAATTAAGAAGAATGCCAAGAGTGGACTCTGGAAAGATGCATCCCTGTCAATGCCAGTGCACGTAGGGAAGGACCAGCCTCTGTGCAAACAATGAGTGTTTAAAAAGACATTTTCTGCAGGAACTTTTTTCTTTTTTGCGGTACGCGGGCCTCTCAACTGTTGTGGCCTCTCCTGTTGCGGAGCACAGGCTCCGGACGCGCAGGCTCAGCGGCCATGGCTCACGGGCCCAGCCGCTCCGCGGCATGTGTGATCCTCCCGGACCGGGGCACGAACCCACGTCCCCCGCATCGGCAGGCGGACTCTCAACCACTGCACCACCAGGGAAGCCCAGGAACTATTCTGAGTAGCAGACTTCTGGGCCCTTAGCTAACGAGGAGAGGCTTGATAGAGAAAAAGGTTTTGTATCACATAAGAGCAAAGGATCTTTTATGTTTTAAGTACTTCCTCCCTTCTTCTGCCTATCTCTAGTGAACAGACCTAGTGTCATGGGATCCCTTTTCCCCAGGTGAGTTACTGTATGTTCTTCCCAGAGTGGTGCCTCAGGTCTCTCATGCCATCACCATGGGTCTGGGAAGATTTCCCACATTTCCTTTCCTCTCAAGAAATCTATTTGCTGTTCTCTTTCCCAGATTCATGTTCTGTACAGTGAGCTTCTGGAAACATTAAATAAAAAAAAAGGGCCCACTTGTTAATGAAGAGTGAGAACTGCTGGAACAGAGCAAGCTGCCGGTGACTTGAAGATATGTGTTCCTGAGATGTTGAATGTTTAAATTCTTACCAAACTTACTCTTGAGTTTTTGTTTCTGTTTTCTCCTGCCCTATTTTCATGTTGTTAAATGACATTTTCTAAAATAAAAGCATTTTGACTTTTAGTGCTGTGACCAGCTAATTTCTGGGGGACAAATGATTTTTTCCAAAGTGCTAAGGAGCTAAGGAACATTTTATATATATATATATATATATATATATATATATATATATATATATATACACACACACAGAAATAGCCCATGTGAGAGCAAGCTGATTCATGCCCCATGTGACCAAAAGGGGATGTTCATCCCAGTCCCACACAGGTTGCATTTTATTCGAGAAGTGCTGAAATTCGCAATACCTGAAGATAACAGAGAACCATAGACTCTTCATCGGAAGGACCTTAGTGGTCTTTGGGCCCAGCATCGATCAGATTTCATGAAATCGATGACATCCTTGAGACTTGGTTGTGCAGTCTGTATCAGAACATAGCCTGTGACAAACTCCCGAGACAACGCAATCTTGCCTTTTTTTTTGCTAATTGGTGAAATACCCTTCCTCATACTGAACAGAAGTGTGTCTCCCTGTAACAAGTTTGTTTCCTCTTTCCCCCATCCTCCTGACTTTTTTGTCTTCCGGTTAAACATCCTCAGACCCCCTCAGCTGTTCCTCATATGATGTAGTCACCTCACCTTTCCCAGAGCCAAGGCCCATGTTCCAGTGAGATCTGACCCACACAGGGTTCAGCAGCCTCATTCTGGCTAGACTTGCATTAGTGTACCGTAAGATGACACTGGCTTCTTTTTCCCTGTTGATTTGTATTAACATTTTTTAACTTTTGATTTTGAAATAGTTTCATACTTACAGAAAAGGTGCAAATTGCCACATACCCTTTACCCAGATTCCCCATTTGTTAACATTTTACCACATTGCCTTATCATTCTCTCTTTGTGTATTTCTTTCTGAACCATTTGAGATTAATTTACAGACTTCTTGCTCCATTACCCCTTAATGCCGCATTGTGTATTTCCTAAAAGCAAGGATACTATTCTCCTAAGTCAGGGGTCCCCAATCCCCGGGCCGCAGACCACAACTGGTCCGCGGCCTGTTAGGAGCCGGGCTGCACAACAGTAGGTGAGCAGTGGGCGAGCAAGCGAAGCTTCATCTGCCGTTCCCCATTGCTCACATTCCCCGCCCACGGCCCCCCACCGCCATCCGTGGAAAAATTGTCTTCCACGAAACCAGTCCCTGGTGCCAAAAAGGTCGGGGACCGCTGTCCTAAACGACCACAGCACAACCATCAAAATTAGAAACTAATGATACAAGTCTACCATCTAATCCACAGGCTTCATTCCAATTTCATTGATTGTCCTAATAAAGTCCTTTGTAAGTTCAGGATCATAAGTTGCATTTAGATGTCATGTCTCTTTCGTCCCCTGCAAATGGAAACAGTTTCTCAGTCTTTCCTGATCTTTCATGACCTTGACATTTTTTAAGAGTACCGGCCAGTTACTTTGTAACATGAACCTCAACTTCTGTGTTTCTGGTGTTTCCTAATGATTAATTTATGCATTTTTGGTAGGCACGCCACAGAAGAGATGTGTTCTTCTCAGTGCATCATACCAACAGACAGACAATGTCAAGTTTGTCCCACTGATGGTTCAAGTTAAGACGGTGTCTACCATATTAGTAATTCATAAGCATTTAGGAAGTATTTTGTGGAAGACACCTTGAGACCAAATATCCTGTTCCTCATTGAACTCCCACTCACTAGTTTTAGCATCCATTGATGACTCTTGCTGGAATTCCTTTTTACTGTGATGGTTGCTAAATGTTGATTTTTAAATTTCCATCATTCTGTCTTCATTTATTAGTTGGCGTTTGTTAGGGAGAGCATTTTCTTCTCCCCTACTTATTCATATATATATTTTTTTACTTATTCATATTTTAAAAATATGTTTTAGTACAGACTAATGGATCTTATTCAATGAGTTATAATCCACTATTCTGCTGCTCAAAGCTGGCTCCTATGTCCTTTTGACATGTCCCCATCATTCTTTGAACACTTCCTTACTTTGTGACATAGTAAGATGTTCCAGGCTCATCTTGTACTTTCCCTGCTCCTGCACTGGAATCAGTTATTTCTCCAAGGAGCCCTCATTCCTTTTAATGGAGAATGGTAGTATCCAAGATTTGGGTGCTAGGTGTACTCATTATTACTGGGGTGCCATTGTTTCTAGAGCCTCTCAGTGGACAGAGTTAGGAAATGTGTGGATGTGTATATATCTATATGTGCATATATGTATACATAAAACCGAGTTCATACTGATACCTCCATTTTCAATCCAACACCAGAGGGTTCATTCTAGCCTTCCTCCCTTTCCATATTTGCAACTATCTCTTCCAACATTGAGAAATCTGGCTCCTATTAACCTCAAATATTCACTTATTTGCTCAATCATCTCCCTGCTTGAGAATAATCTCCCAGTCATGCCTCAGTCCTGACCCCACCATCCTGACCATGAGGGCCGCCCCTTCAGCCGAGAAGCCCTGGCAAACACTGGCCAAGTCATCAGCCGAGCTTCCAGCCCAGGGAGTGAGCAAGCTTGAGTCCCTCGCTGAGCCCCCACCAAGGGGAAGGCCAAGGAACCACATTCCATTCAAGCAGGCATTTCATATTGTTGACTCATGGGACTTACTGTTTACTCTCCCCTGCTTTCACCTTGGTATTTTTCCTATTTAGTTTTGAGAAGTCAGCTCAAGGGTCAGTTCCTAAGAGAAACCTTCCTCCACAAGGTCAGGTTCTCTTGTCAGGTGCTCTCTTAGTGCTCTCTTTTATTCTTCATAGTTTATAAACATATATTTCCTTGTGGACTGATTTGATTAACATCTGTCTCCCTCAATAGTCTTTAAGCTGCAGAAGGGCAGACAGTATGTTTCCTCACCACTGTATATCCCAGTGTCTAGCACAGTGCCTGGCACTTTCAACAAATACTGGTTAAAAGAATGAATGCAAACTTCGAAGTCTTCTTTTCATACATCCTGCTATTAACTGATGTCTCAGCTTTTACTTCCAGTCTGTTTAAGTGCATTTATCACTATTAAATTGCTCTCGCCAGTTGTTCTTTTTGGATACAGTGTCTGTCTTTATTACAGTGTTATCCCACACAGACCCACATTATCTGCATATTTGATCAGTGCGCCATCTAATGTCTTTATCCAAATAGGTGATAAGACGTACTGAATAGGGGAGGGCTGAGACAAAGCTTGGTGACAGGCCTTGCAGTCCTACCCGCAACTTCATGCATTCATGCAACAAACAAACACTTTCTGAGCACTTTCTACTGTGTACTGGGCACGGTTATAGGTACTGGGGATAAAGTCATGAGCAAAATAGAGGATGAAGTCTCTCCTTTGAGGAGCTTACATCCCAGTGGGTGTGTCAGATAATAAATTAGTATATAAATAAACTTTGTTCTTTTAACTAGCAGACTTTGGGATGATCATTCACCCATTCCATAATTGTACTGTCTACATTTTCCCAACTTTTTCACAAGGAACAAGTCACACATGAATGATTTTGTCAATGCCTTGCTAGGATCCTGATACACTGTGTCTACAATGTTCCCCTGCTTTACCCACTTACATATACTCACCTCATTTCAGAAAAGAAAATGAGCTTAGTCTATCTTGCGCTATTCTTAGGTAGAGGGTTTTATAAATCCTTTGTGATCACTAGTTCCCTTCCAGGTCTCATGCAAACCATCCTTTCCCATAACGTATAGAAATTTGCCTGGGATTAAGAGGAAATCTACCTGTCTAAAGCTTGTGAAACCTATCATCCTCCCTTTAAAAAGGAGCATATGTCCTTCTCTCTAGGCTTCCAGCATCTTTCTTATTCCCCATGGTTACAAACACCAGCGCAGTGATCTCATCAACAGGTTCTCTCAACATCGTGAAATACAGTTTGGGCCAGGAGACTCAAAATCATTTAAAGCACCCTGAGGCTTTCTTACAATTTTCGTATTTACTGTGATCCTCAGGTCCCTCTTACCAATGTCTGCTTGACCCTTTCCAGTCTAATGGACAGAGTTTGTATGGCGGAGAAGACCAGAGCAAAGGAGGAATTAAAGAGGTCCTCTGTATCTTTGTTGTCTGGCAACATTACACCATTTCATTTTTCATTTTATAGCCTGTGGTACTATTGGAATTATTTTTACATGTGCTTATATAACACTTATAATTTTAAGAACTAATTATTTTTAAAAATTTATATTTTATTTATTTTTATCTTTGGCTGCGTTGGGTCTTTGTTGCTGTGCACGGGCTTTCTCTAGTTGCGGCGAGCGGGGCCTACTCTTCGTTGCGGTGCACGGACTTATTGCGGCGACTTCTCCTGTTGCGGAGCATGGGCTCTAGGCACACAGCTTCAGTAGTTGCAGCACGCGGGCTTCAGTAGTTGTGGCTTGTGGGCTCTGGAGCGCAGGCTCAGTAGTTGTGGCGCACGGGCTTAGTTGCTTCATGGCATGTGGGATCTTCCTGGACCAGGGCTCGAACCCGTGTCCCCTGCATTGGCAGGTGGATTCTTAACCACTGTGCCACCAGGGAAGTCCTTAAAAACTAATTCTAATTAAAACGAAACATACTATCTGCCCCAACTTGCAGACTTTTTAAGGCCTCCTTGATCTGCTTCTTGGCGTAAACAAAACTGAAAACAGCCTCTTTTTCTTACTCTTAGAATTAGCTCATTTGGGGTCAGGCCTCCCCGATATGATTCTGACAGCTCCGTGTTACTACTTTATATTCATCTGTGGTCAGATGCCCTCTCTCCACCTTTTTAATGTCTCATCATCAAAGAACTCCCGCACTTACATCATTTTCTTTCCATACTGTTACTTCTTCATTAAAATACTTCACAATTATATGGTCAGAATTTAGTTTCTAAGAGCTTTTCAACCCTTTTGGGAGGGTGGTTAAGTAGAAAGTGCAAGAAAACTAACAGTTGATGCACCCCTACTAAGAGCTGAGCCCTTCATGTGTGCCATCCCCTCTAACTGTCGTCACAACCCCAGGAAGGAGGTGGTGTCATTCTATTGTTGCCATTCCTTCCTTCCTTCTTTCCTTTCTTCCTCCCTCCCTTCCCTGTCATTCCTGTGGGAAACTGAGGCTCAGAGAGTTTACGCCACTTAGTCAAGGTCACACAGCAGGTAAATGGCAGAGCCATGATTTAAAGCTAGATCTATGGGACCTCTGCTCTTTCTTTGCCCTCATGATACCTTTCTTTTCTCTGAAACATCTGAAGTCTGCCCTCTTAAATTCTAGGGCAAAATACCTTACTATGTCCAGCCTTATGCTCTCACAAGCCCTGAGCTAATACCGTTGCTCTTTAAGTTTCCACTTCGCCAATCAGTTCTTTGTTATTGGTCAGAATTAGGTCATGGAGAACAAACAGTTCTCTTGTGGATTTCTTTACTTTCTAAGGGGCAATATTGTCAGCAAGACAAGTAGAAAATTTTGAAATGTTTTTCTTTTAAGCAAATGAAGCAAGAGAAGCCCTGGACAAAGTCCCTCATTGCTGCTAGATCTTGTCCAATGCCATTTTTGTGATCTGCATCAGGAATACATCATCCATTTCTCCCATTTTGTAAAGTGCTGCGTGATGTACTTACACTATATTACTCCTGGTCCTTTCTCCTTTCAACTTCACCAAAACTCTGTAGAGGACTCTGCCCTCACGTTTGTGGATATCTATGCACACAGCACAATACCACCTCCCATTCTCGAGGGCACCTTTCTTCTTTACAATGTGCTCCTCCTGATACCAAATTCCAGTTGTAAGTTTCATTCCTCCAAGTCTTAATGATATCTCTTAGGTGATATTTACTTCCTTGAGTTAAAACTTCAAGTTTCCCTCATAATCTTAGGTTGAACCATATGAAGTTGCCATTTTTGTAGGTCAAAACCATGGAATATTGGCAATTTCATGTGGTTCAACCCAATGCACGTGCTGTGTATTGATACAGAAAACAGCTTAAGCCGTAAGTTCTATTTATGACTCTTCCCAGATGTATTCTCCTATGACTGAACAGGCACCTCTTCCAGTGCTGTTCTTGTTGTCATATCTGATATCATCCATAGTCATTGATTTTATAATATCATCAGGTCATTTTTCTCCTTTCCCCTCCATTTTCAATTTACAGTTCTCTGTATCAGATCAGCAAGGCTCTGGGTAAACACATTTTCCCCAGTTATCATAGAGAACTCTGTCCCTAGCCAAGAGCCCAGCAATCCAGTATTTTAAACAATGGTTCAGACAAAGCAAATCCTATTCTACAGTTCCATCTCTACAGGCAACTATTTCACCACCCATCTATTCTTTTCTAAAGTACCGGTTTTCTTTTGCAAGAAAAAAAAAAAAACCCAAAACACCACCTGGTCCGTCACATCCTTGGGTTTTCCGGGCACAACTTCATAGTCCTTGGAGATGGTGTCTATGTCTCCTTTGGTGGGGCCACTCATCCCTACAGGAGGTCCACCTGTTAGATCAAGAGGTGGAGGAAGGTGGAAATGGGCGGCATTTGTGTGATTTGATAGCTTTCCCATGGCTCTCTGCTAAACTGCAATGAAAATACATGATCAAAGAAAATATTCGTATTATGTCTGCATACTTATGGCCCCCTCCACATTGTCAATCATGAAGCCACCAACTATTCATTCATTCATTCATTCCTTCATCTGTCCATCCAGCCAATGAGTAATTGTGGTTTAGACCCAGATCCCACCCTCAGTGAGCTTACAGGAAAGGAACTGGGTAGGCTTACATTTATTATATTACAGTGATTTTAATATTAAAGACAGAACGTGAATGCTATAAAAGTAGGGGAAACGTGCTGAGATTTCAAAGGAGGGGATCAGGAAATGCTTTGTGAAGAAGGTTGAACTGGACTTAAAAGATGTATAGTATTTGAACATAAGGGGACAAGGGGAAGGGTATTCTAGGCAAAAAAAAAAAACAAACCAAACAAACAAAAAAACAGCATGGAGTACTTGAAGGTGAGTATTGGGGGAAAGCTTTAAAAGGTGGGTTGGAACCAGGTTATGGAGCATCTCCAATACCTGGCTAAGGTGTTTGAACTTTATTCTGTAAGCCATGGAAGGAAATTGAGCTGGGGAGTGGTGTGGTCAGAGACAGACTCTGGGAACATTAATCAGGGCAACAGTGGGTGCAGTGGATTGGAGAAGGGAGAGTCTAGAGGTAGACTAATTTGGAGGTCATTGTAACTTCTCTATTTCACCCTTTTATAAAGGCCCATACTTTTTGTGAACAGCACTTATCACTTTGTAAATATCTATTTGCCTGACTGTCTGATGCCCGTCTCCTCCACAGTAAGCTCTATAAGGGCAGAGACTTATCTGCTTTGCTCACCGTTGTATCCCCAGGGCCTGACCTGTGGAATTATGTGTTTGTCGAATGAATGAAAATAATGAAGAATCAAATTGGGATAATAGCAGTGAAAACAGTGATGGTGGACGTGAGGACTATTAGAGAGACATAGAGATGATGCAAAGCTTTCAGGTCTGGGTGGAGAGGATGTTTCAACAGCATCAAATATGGCTGAGAGCTTTGTATACCTCTATGAAGGTATCAAATCTGGTGACTTGGAAGCCACGATGACTTTTGAGAGCAGTTTCAATGGAGTGGTGAGGGCAAAAGCCAGACTGCAAAGAAATACAGAGGTGGGAAGTGGTAAGAAATAGACGAAGCAGCACAGCATGGTGGCGTAACCCGGGACCAAACTGCCCAGGTTCGAATCCTTGCTCTCCCACTTACTAGCTGGACGGCTTTTGGTGAGGTACTTAACCTCTCTCCAGGCCTCAGGTTCTTGTCTATAAAGCTTCCATAACAATCCTAGAGTTGTTGTAAAGAGTAAATAAGTAAATACATGCAAAGCTGGTAGAGCGATGCCTGACACCCAGTAAGTGCTTCTGAAGGTTTGCAGTTATTATTCCGCTCTTGCTCTCTAGCAGGGTCACGTGTTTCCCTCCACCCACTAACTCTTGATACCCTCTTGTCATTCTGTTTCTCCAGGAGATCTGAATTTTCCAGCCCCAGGAAAGGCTTCCTACCTTTATGGGGCAGCTAGAGTGATGTGGGGTTTTTAACTCTTTTCTGTTGTTCTGCAGTCTTCTGCTCATCAGAGTCTCGACTCTGGTTTTTATTCCCCTTTACTTTCTCTATTGCCTATCGTTATTTCTTCTCTAGAAATAGTGCGGTGAACTCTAGCAGACCCCGGAGAGCAAGCACCATTTTTGTCTCCTCTGCTTAACAATAAGGAGGGTGGGTTCCCCCTTGGCTTTTTTAGGATCTTTTTACCTTTACCTTTTGAGTTCTTTTTTTTTTTTTTTTTTTTTTTGCGGTACACGGGCCTCTCACTGTTGTGGCCTCTCCCGTTGCGGAGCACAGGCTCCGGACGCGCAGGCTCAGCGGCCATGGCTCACGGGCCCAGCCGCTCCGCGGCATGTTGGATCCTCCCGGACCGGGGCACGAACCCGTGTCCCCTGCATCGGCAGGCGGACTCTCAACCACTGCGCCACCAGGGAAGCCCTCTGGGAACCTTTTTAATGCCTCAAGAAAAGTTGAAAGTTGATAAGCTCACATTTAATTTAACAAACACAAAGCCAGCAATTGCTCTGACCAAAAGCCAAACCTGGTGCATCACTGCCTGCAGGGGCCTCGGAACCAGGAAGTACTTCCTGGTTGGCGTCTCACAGCTGACGGCCCTCATGCTCTCGTGGGAACCACCACCAGGAACTACTATTTGCCACCGTGGGGCACCTACACTCTCCTTAGGAGGGCATCTAGTGGCACGTTTGACACCTCCATTCCCGTATTTCCCTAGCGCCATTTCTTTGTGTAACGGTAAGTAATGAGAAGCAGCGCCCTCTTCTACCACAGTTTTCTATTATTTTAAGCTGTCCTGGGATCGTGTGCCTCCACCCAACTGGGAAAAGGAAATTTCCCATGTCCTAGTCCACACATCTGTGGCTCCTTTTGCCCCCTCCTTTCCAGCAGGCACCTAGCCTCTGTGTGTAACGTGTGATCATGTATAAACCTTGGGCCATGTTCTTTGGCAGCTGTATTTAAGCCGTTCACGTCACCTGCATCACTGTTCATTTGTTCTTTTCCAACTGTAAGTCCACACAAGGCATGAACTTCCTTTTTGTGAGGGATTCCGCACAGTACATGTCCTTTAGAATTCTATTTTATCATTGTCAATAAGCGTTAAGGGCCAGAAGAGGCCGTAGAGATCATCTGTGCAACTTCCTCCTGTTTTAGATAGTGAGGCCCAGAGAGGGGGAGCTCATTCAACAGTCCTTTATTGAGCATGTAGCATTGTAGTAGCTGCTGTGAGGGCTACAAAGATACACCAGATGCAATCCCAGCCTTCTAGAAGCTTTTTGTCTAGTTGAAGTATGTTATGGACGAGGAAGAACAGAGTAAGTTCGTATAAACTGCTAAAGTGGTGCAAAGGAAGGGAGGGGGAAGCTCTTCTGGAGAGACCAGTGACGTCATCGTGGAACATGCCATTGAAGCTGAAACCTGAAGGGTTTCATAGCGATCGGGACTGGAAACATTCCAGACAGAGGCTTTGCTCACAGGTGAAAAGGCAAGTAGTCTAGATTGGTTTATAGAGAAATACAGGAGATAATGGGGAAAAGCAGATCGGGGCCCGCAGAGGGTGTTCAGTACTTCGCTTGCCTACATCCCACACCCCTCCCCCACCAGGCTAGCCCTGCTGACCTTATAGGTCTGACCTGAACGTCTACCTCCTCAGAGAAGCCGTCTCTAAGCAGGGCCCCTCGCTATATTACCCTCTATTGCTGCATCCTATTTATTTCTTTCACAGCGTTTAGTATAACACGTAACTATATACTTAGTTACTTGTTTGTTGCCTCCCCCCACTAGACTAGAAGCTCCCTGAGGGCAGGGACTGTCTTTGTTTGATTTGTGGCTCTTGTTTTTGCAAGGGTGGGGGCAGTGATAATGAAAACAAAGCACTAAATTGAACAGACACTAAAGAATCAAGTTTTGGTAGGAGACTGGCTATGATGACCAAAGGAGAGAAATCAGATTTTGAGCTTAGGTGACTAGGAAAATGGTAGCACTTAGGATGGGGGAGAAGAGTGGGTGAAGCAGTCTTCCTTGCAGCCATAGGGCTCCAGGGAGGAATGGAGTCACCGCGAGGAGCGGGGGATGTGGCATGTTCATCTTTCTCTGACGCTATGGCTGAGAGAGGAGTCTTTGAAAGTCATGCCTGGGAGGTCCTGGCTGACCCTGAGAGCTTCTGGGCACTGGATAAACTTGTGCTGAACGAACAAATGGTCAGTAAGTGGGAGCAGAGCTGGGGGACTGTTCAGTTCCTGGTGAACAGGCAGCAGAGTGAAAAGAAGGGGAAGGAGCTAAAGGAGAGGAAGTGGTTGGAGATGGAAAGGAGTCATAATTGGAGCAAGATCCCAGAGGAAGTAGCAGGAACTCCAGAATGGAGGTTCTCCATAAAACAGAAAACAAAATTCACATTCACCACAGGTTTGGGCCTCGTCAAATCTCTTCCCTCCAAGCTTGAGCCAAAGACTAGGACATCTTCTTTTACTGAGTACCTGCTATGCGACAGATACTGTGCCGAATGCTGGAAATGGGAAGGGAAATAGGACAGTCTCTGCTCGCCAAGAGGAGTCAAGGAGAGGAAGCCAGATGTCAAGAGAGAAGGGCCAGAAAACGTGTGGCAGAGGAAGAAGCAGCGCAGCGCTTGAGAGCACAGCCACTGCAGCTGGCCTGCGCTTGACTCACTGCCGCGTATTAGCTGCATGACCTCCGTGTGCCTCAGTTTCAACGGGAAAATAAGGATAAGAGCACCAACCTCATAGGGCTGTTTTTGGCAATAAATGATTTAAAACGCACAAAGCACTGAGCACGGTGCCTGTCACATAGTAAGCGTGAAATAAGTGTTGGCGGTTACGGTGATGGTGAAAGTTCTTACAGGGTCTAACAACAGCACAAAGGAAGGAAGGGTCATTGTGACCCACGGCATGGGGGCAGAAGAGGTGCTTCAGGCAAGGCAGCATAGAGCGAGGGGAATTCTTGAATGGAGTCTTAAAATGTTGACAGGAGTTTTGCAGGTGATCAAGGGGGTGGCAGCGAGGGCATTTATGGGCAGAAAAAAAAAAAGTCAGCGAAGACACAGGGTTGTGCTGCATTCAGAGAACTCATGGCTGGAGCAGACGGGGCCACAGCAAGACGAGGCAGGAGGGAAAGGGCAGGGACGCCATGATAAGGAGCTTGGACTCTTCTTCCCTGTAGGCAACAGAGCCCCCATGGGGAGGGAGGGCACTTTAGTAGGCCGATTCTATCAGCTACAGGGAGGATGGCTGTGGTGACAGGAAGGCCAGTCAGGAGAGCATCCGCTTGCGCATGTTCTTCACCTCCAGCAGGCAGGTCTGAACCCTTCTTCTCAAACCACCCACTTTCCAGTCCTCTGCCGTGTGCTAGATGCTTCTGGTGACAGTGCGAGTGCCGGGGGAGGGACAGGACGCAGAGGGAGTCCATTAGGTCTAATGTGGAAACCACCAGTGGGTATCCCCCTGCGACAATAGGCTCTCAGTGCTTCAGATAAAATCTAGTTGGGGCTTCACAGCTGAAACAGACTATCCTCTGCGAAAGCTCTTGCTACCAAGACCCCACTGGTTCGGCAGGAACCAAGGTGTGCGGGGAGTGGGGGGAAGGGGGGGGGGGGGGTGCCAGTTCTGCTGTTTCTGGGAAGTGACGAGGAAGAGAGGCCTTGGAGGAAATTGGAATTTGAGCTTCAGAAGGTTACTTGCAGTAATAATAGAATGTCCTAGAGGTGCCACGGAACTGACTGAATGGGTAAGAGGATTAGTGGCAGCAAGGCCATGAAACCCTAGTTGGGAACAGGGATGAAGGGCAAAACGTGGGAGCACTGAGGTGAGCGTCTCCCGCAGGCGCTCGCTCGCGGGGTTGTCTTGAGAAAGCTAAGGCTCTCTCTCTCTCAGCAGCCACTCTGACACCGTGGGCCTCCAGTGGTTGGCACCAGGCAAGTGCTGTCCCCGTGGAGAGGGCTCCGTTGTCCTTTAGTACTGACCTTTCTGCTCAAGGAGCCCAGTGTCCCTTTGCAGTCCCATCCTTTTTAGCTTGACTTGGACCTGCTCAGGATACTCCCCCTGTAGTCCCTTCCCAGTCCTGCAGCTCAACCCCTACCTTCCCCTGCATCTGTATTAGCTTCATCCTTGAGCATAACTTCCACGCTAGTTTTGGTAAAGATTTTGCTTTCATTAGCTAATTTCTAGAACCACTTTCACCGTAAGACAAAGCTGGTCATTTGCATCTGAACAAATATTTTATGTAGTCAGCATCATCCCAGGAATGTTTTAATTTAAGGTCTGTTTGTTAGAGACGAAGAGGCTGGGGTGGGACTGGCTGCGTTGTCAGCAGCAGAGCCGGGGAGAGAGCGCAGCGTTGCCTCCTAGTGGAGAAGGCGGCGGTAGAGTTCAGGGTCAGGGTGTCCACCTCTGCTCTTTCCAAGTTGCTCAGCATCTTCCCTCCGGGGCTGCGCTTTCTTCAGCCGCGCCGCCTCTAGGAGGGACAGCAGCTGTGGAGCCAGAGTCTCAGCACAGCGGGATCAGAGGCCAGCTCTTTGTGCCCTTTACACTTACTTAGGAGGTGGATTTCCTTAAAACCCCACAGAGCACTTTGGGGACTCCTTTTTGTTAGGCTGCCTTCTAGCAAATGAGAGAATGTGTGAAAAGCAGCACCCTGCAAACAGCTAAGCACTGTTGTCCTTGCCGTGGTTCGGCCCCCACACAGTCATCGCTCTTGAGCTGAACCACAGCAGGACGTCCTCAGGCTTCTTCACTCAAGCTACAGGGACACCAGCCACGTCACAGGCACCTGCTCTAAGCGCTCCTCCTCTCATCACAGGGCTGCCGGGATGACCGCCACCCTGCTCTGCAAACTGGGCCCATCTCACCCTCATTCCCCCTGGGATCTAATGCTTTCTGGTAGCTGGGAGCCCAGCTTTTTCTTACCATGTTTATTATTACTCGGCTCTCTGCTCCTGCCTTGGCTCCCGCTGTCTCTAACAAACGTCTGTGCTGCATTAGGCACCTCCTGTCTGTCTTTGTGCACCTTTGCCATTTTGCCCTGAAGGCCGTGCATGCCCTCCACACACACCTGGCCGGCACTACCTGAGGCAGTTTTTTGGGGTTGGGGTAGAAGACTGAGCGCAAAGCTTTCACAAAGGACCTGTTATGACCACAGGAGTCGAGAGCCATCCAGAGGAACACCTGACTCGGTCAGCTGACGGTCGCTAAGCAGAGAGCCTTTTGGCCCCCAAAGGTTTGGGACATGTTTCCCACTGCTGTGCCCCCACCCTCCCCTCTCAACTACTTCAAGAAGGTCTCTGAGCCACAGTTCATTGCAACTATCATTTATTAAAAAATATATGTCTCCTTGGAAGGAACACCGGTAAACCAACTAGTGTCATGCTTGCTTCGAATCTCTGCTTTTCTTCCCTGGGAGGGGTAGAGGGTTGAGCATCACTCAGACTACATCACTTAACATCAGAGAAATCAAAGCACTCCCAGCTCACCCCCTCCTCCCCAGAGTCATAATCGGACACCACTTTACCCCTCTTGCCTCCAATCCAGTGCACTGCGCAGGTAAAGCTGCTGCCCTTTCTTTACCCACATTCTGGGCCCCACACTTTACAGTTAGCCTCATCATGCTGGTAGGAGAACTGTTAACAGACTTCCTAAATCTGCCTGGTAGCGCTCAAAGCATCTTCCACACGTATGCTTTGCACCGGTTGTAACACAGTGGGCTAGGAAACAACAGGCTCAACCCTGGGGCCAAGCATGTCCACGCTCTTCTCCCCTGGGTCGTGCCTCCAGCGTGGAGCTGAGGGAGGCATGGTGGCTTCAACGGAGCATGGTGGGGCGGGGCCCGGGCCACACCTGCCGCCTGCATTTCTGGTCAGAGAAAACCCCCCTTGACCACAAACACTGCCGTCTGACTCTGGGAAAAAGCAACAGGGTTTCACATCTCAACAGTAAGTGAATTGTAGCTCTACAGCTCAAATTGACAGCATGAAAGTCTACTTTCTTCTTGAAGAAACAGTAAGCTACCAGCTGTTGGTGAGGGATTGGGGTAGGTAGGGCATATGAAGCAGCTGCGAAAACAACCCAAATCAAACTTTTCATTACGCGGCTGGCCAAGCTCAGGGCCGTCCCACTGTCCCAGCGCAGAGCTGGAAGGCCAAGTGACTCCCCGTCCCTGCCAGTGGGCCCCATGACAGGGCCTCGGCTGAGCCCAGCATGTCCCTGGCAGGTGAGTGAAGGGACACGTTACAGTAGGAGGCCCAGCTCCTGTCGGTTCTCACCTGCCCCCACTTCCCTTTCCGCTGACGGGATGGCCAAGCCCGGGTCGCCTAGTCTATCACAAGGCCCGGCTCCTCCAGAACATCTTGAGCCTTTAGAACACGGTCAAATTGGATTCTACACATTCACTTAAATAGTAAAAGTAAAATTTGGAAGAATGAAAAGGCTGACACAGTAGCACAACATGGTTTTGGTTTAACAGCAGCTTAAAAATGAACAAAAAGGAAACCTCTCATGCAGACACATCAGGTGGCATAAAACAATTGGCAATTTAATACGTTGGGAGCACCGTTGGCCATTCTCTCGCTCCCCACACGCAGGCCTGACTGTGCCCCAAGGGCAGCGTCGGCTCTAGGGTCACAGCTCCAAGCCTCTGGCCCCCGGGCCAAAGCCCTTTCTCACCGTTCTCTGGCTGACCTGACCCCTCCTAAAGAAAAGCCCAGCTCTCAAGAGAATGACCAATGCGGGTGCCCTCGGTACAGCACTTACTACCACTTTCACTCCCTCCCCAACCAGTTGGGATATAAGATGCCATCTGATTGGAATATGAAAATTAAAGCATTTCTCTAATAACACAGTACCATTGATGAAGTCTCCATAGATTTTCTAGTCCAAATGCGTGTGAATATATATATATATTATATGAGAGTGTATAATATATATATATATAATAATTTCTATATATTTTATATAAATTACATATATATATCTATATATAAATAAGATACTTTCTGTCACCATGACCGCGCTGTCCCAAGCCGCGAGGCAGGGTACAGATCGTAGCAAAGCCTGGGAGCCTCTCCTCGCGGGGTGCGCGGGGCTCGCTTCATAAGCCGCGCAGCTGTCCAGTCTGTCTTTCCATCAGTCCTCCTCTCTTCTCTTCGCTTCTGCTTGGTTTTATGAAAACAATGACTCTGATGGATTTGCACCTGTGCTAGTGCTTGGGAAAGGTCCATGCAGGAATGGGCGCAGTCACATGACGAGTGAGATGGCATCATCCCAAAAAATAAACTAAAACAAAACAAAAATTTAAAAAAACAGAACAGGACTAGAAAACTCAATTTTTTGGACATATCTAAAAAAGGGGACAAGAACAGTAGTCATCTGTTCTCCCCATGGGGACAGGAATGAAGAGGGAGGAGGGAAGAGGGACTTGGTTTCTTCTGTTCACAATAGAATGGTTGGAGGGGAGGGATTCTTCAGAGTTTTTCAGGGGATGGGACCCAAATGTAGTGCCCAGACTGGTCCTCAATGATTTGTTTGATTTTGTTATAAATCTCTTCCAGTGAGTCACCCTGTACAATGGCTGAAGAGGAAAACAGAATTATTACTGTGGTCCACAGCAACCCCCTGCCCCAAACCCTGACAGTCTGGCCCATCCCAACCGCCCCACAGCTCAGCCCCGCTCATTCACTAGGCGGCCGTCTGGGAGCCCAGGTCGCTGGGGAAACTGGCGGGCACTGCAGGCCCGGGGCTTGATGTCAACTTGCTAAGACAGTGAGACTGAGCGGCAATTAGTAGGAAAACGTGTGCTTCAGAAATGTTTATTGAGCACCCATTAGACGCCAGACCTTGTAGATCACGCCCCTCTTGGCTGCCATGAGGCCGGCAGCTGGTAATTCTAACGCAGCCTTACCAGAAGATGTGGAAAATCCTGGTTATCCAGAGCAAGAGCTGAAAAAGCCACAACTTCTGGCAAGGTGCCGTGCTCCTGGGGCCGTCACATCTGCTCCATGTCAGAGGTCAACCCGACAAACAAGGACATGGATGCTAACAGAAAAGGGAGCTCCGAGACCCAAGGTATGCGAGGACAGTTATGAATCCTGTCCCCCGGTAACCTTGTAGCACCACCAGCTAGAGTTCACTCAGCACCACCTTGCACACATATGTCCCTGTACTTCAAAAGGTAAGCAACATATTACACAGAAACCCTCCCAACCTTTTAGGAACTGACCCTTCTAAAGTAGGTGACCATATAAACACACACACTGACAGGCGACAGCCTGAACACCACGCCAGCTGTGCAATGGGGAGACTGTGAGGGAGGGAAACAAACTAAAACAGGGAGCCTACAGTCTAGGAGGGACAGGAAGACGAACAAAAACGGTCAAAGGCAGCGTTTGGTGATGGTGGTTGATACCAGAAACTGGCTAGACTCCTCTGGCTGGAGGGCACTTGAGTGCTTTGGCAATGCTTGAGCTCAAAAGCGCCCAGAAACTCTGTGCAAGGTGTCTGGGCCTCTTGGAAACACTCACAGAATAGGTGTCCGGCTGCTCCCATGTTACCCCAGCTGTGCAATGGGGAGACTTACCTGTGAAGTATTCTCCAAACTCCTGCTCCAGTTTCATGGCTTTGTCATAGATCTTATTTGCTTGTTCGTATGTCTGCCGTCGGTTCATTTCCCTGCCAAAGACACGGAAGGAAACAGTACCCAAAACTAGGTTCTGTGTCTTGATTAACACAAAGGATTGTTCCAGGCTCCCTGAAAAGCTGCTCAGCTGCCCTCTGAGAGCAGCAGCGGCCCAAGGCTCAACATTCCTCAAACCTTCCAGGTTTGAAAGCTCAACCAGGAATACACGCAAGTGCACTCGAATCCAAAGGAGCCCCCAGTGAACAGGGTGGGGCGCAGACATTCCACTGAGCACCCATTGGGTCTTACCCCTGCCCAACAAACCACTCGATTTTTCCTTTCCTTTCCGGGGCCCTCTCCTAGCCGAGAGTCTCAGCAAATACTTACATAAGCGCTTCAATGGACTTGGGCTTGATGAAAATGGCAATGGGGTAAAGTTGTGACTGCTGCAGCCTCTTGATAGCATTGCCAGAAACATCTAAGATGCAGTGCTTGCCCTGAAAAAGCAAAGACTGGCATCAGTCCACCCAGTCCCTGTCTACGCCCTGTGCTAACCCAAACATCCACCTGCGGGAAACATGGGGCCACCCAGAGAGGCCTGGAAGATTCTACTTCTGAGGTACCCAGGGCTCCACATTTTGCTCCTACTACCCAGACAAGGTCACATCTGAAGCTGCAGGTGGGTGACGCTCTGGGGTGAGTTGCGCAGAGGAGACAGATGCCTCCAACCTGGGTCTGGGAACACGCGGAGTGGGCGTGGCGCTGGTCAGCACTGCCACTGGGTAGGGCCATGTGCTGGAAGGATGAGGATCCACGCAGAACTTTGGCTGCAGCATTTCTGTGCTCCCTTTGAGGGTAATTTCGTAGGGCCACCGCCTCCGCCTCTCTCCTTACCCTCTCTGCAACTGCCCTCACTGACTGGATGCTGGTCCCATAGAGATTATCGTTGAATTGGCCTGCCTCGATGAACTTGTTGTCCTGAATATCCTTCTCCATCTGTTCTCGGGAGACCACAAAGTGGTAGTCTTGCCCATCCACTTCATTATCACGCCGAGGCCGGGTAGTATCTGCAGGAAGAGAGGAAACGCTCTGTGGTGCAAGGACAACGACCTGCCCCAAGCCCCGGAGAGCTGACTTGTTCCCCCCCAACCACCGCTGGGCCCCAGGGCCACTCCAGTGCTTTTCAGATGAGTCGGGGGAAAGAGGCTGGGAAGAAGTTTGTCTTGCCTACATCTCTTCTAACAGCCAGGTTAGAAGCTGGGAGCTATCTGCTTTAGCTTCAACTGGACCAGAAAGGTGGGGTTTCCTGGGCCAAGGTCTGGCAGACAGAGGGTGCCAAACGTGGTACAGGAGCCAGCAAGCCTCACAAGCCAACCAGAGGGCCGCACCCACACCTCGTGGGCTGGGCACCCCCAAGCGCCCAATCGTTCCCAACCACCACCACTCAAACTCCTCTCCAAGGGAGTGAGCAGACCGGCCTGATGTCTTAATCCTCCCCACACCAGCTTTGGGGGAATGCGTTGCTGCCTAATCTCTTCCAGGGTGGGTTTTTTCTTTTTACATTTTTTAAAACTCCTTTTTCAGCTGTGCCGGGTCTTACTTGTGGCATGCGGCATCTTCGTGGCGGCATGTGGGATCTACTTCCCTGACCAGGGATCGAACCTGGGCTCCCTGCATTGGGAGCATGGAGTCTTAGCCACTGGACCACCAGGGAACTCCCTCTTCCAGGGTGTTAGATGCACCCTGTTCCCAGAGAACCCTAGAACCTGGCCGCAGGCCCTTTCCATAAAACATCAGAGCAACAATTCCCAGGGCACCAACGCCTCCCTCCCAAAGATGCCCTGGGCTTTTACGTGGTACACAGGATCCAAATTTATGCGGGAACTCAGAAATCAGGTCATCGTTGACTCTGTCCTTCATTGGGCCCAGGATGATGACAGGCCTTGCATAGTGAACTGGAGAGCAAGCACAGAGACAGTCAGTGAGGCCCCTACCAGATGGCCTGTTGTCCCTCCCCGTATGCCTGGAGCACTGAGGCTCTGGAGCCACTGCTCAGACGGGAGAGCACATCTTCAGCCATTCTGCCTTTTAACTACAAAGACATCAAAGAGCCTTTAATTTGAGAATATCTAAGTCCAAGGCAAGTATGAAACCAGAAGCATCTCCCTCTCCAACAGATTCAGGAGAAATCTCTGCATGGGCACCAACAGCTGAGCAAGGGTTTTCAGAGCAGCCACGGAAGGGAGGGACCGAAGCCTCTCTTTTAGCAGTGGCCACATCCACTGAAATCGACCTCTGCCATCCTTGTCAATCTGTCCTATCCTTCGGAAAGCATCCCAGCAGCAAGCAAAGGTATAGTGAGGGACGCACACTGGGTGGCCTTCCCTGTTCTAACGCTAGGAAGAAGTAGATGAGAAGGAGGCATCCAGGGACTGGCTGCCCTCCTACTCCCCCACCTTCACCCCTCTGCCGCCACGGCCAACCACTGGGCCGGGCCCCATGACCACCAGACTGGCTCAAAGGCAAGGCTCTCAGAAGGGGGCTTACTTTCTTGCCGTGTCACTGGCTCATATGACAAAATAGCATCCTCTTGTCCTTCTGCAACAAAAAAGGGGGACACGTTAGCACTTTATCATCTGCCTCCCTGTGTCCTCATCTCCCTACAGCGTTCACTTCACCCCCACCTCTGCCAGAAAACAGCCTTGTCAGCTGGTGCTTGCTAACACCTGCCCTTGGGCCTATCTACTTCCCATTGGCAAGAAAGCACAGGAAGACCTTCACCGCCCCTGGGACAGGAGTCAGGAGTCCTCTCGTTCAGTGAAATATAGCTGAGCAAAGGGACATGACCCAGAAGCCATGAAGCCTCCACCAAAAGCCACCTCAATTTCTCAGAACTCTTCTTATAGGTAATATTCTACCGTGCTCAGTTGCCTTCTTGCTCTGGTGAGAATCACAGGAAAGCGTCAACTGGTCGAGACACACTGCCTGTGTCCCCTCATCTGCAGGCAAGGGAGTCAGGGCACTCATGCAGGTCCCCAAAGATGCAGCTAAACTTTGCCCCTTTTAAGGGTCTACCTATCTCCCCTTCACTGGAAGAAGCAACCAGAAAAGTGGCACAAGGCTGGGCTAAGGTCCTCAGTGCCCTTTAAGAGCAGTGCTGAGCACCGCTCTCCCCTCACGGTAGAGCTCCATCTATCCTAGCAGTGATGAGCTCTTCCTAAAACAGTCACCAAGAGACGTGGTACTGGGCGCTAGGAGGTCCCAAAGTGGCCGACGGCAGTGCCGGGGAAGGCAGCGATATCTGCATCAAGCCCCAGGATGCATTCTCAGGGCCTCCAGCCACAACTCCTGAGAGGCCAGTAGTCCCAAAGTTCATGCGGCTTGAATTGTGGCTTCTCTGGCCTGGTCACAGGATCTCTGAAGGAAAACTGGGCAGTCATCTGGTCATTTAGCCCAGCTAAAAGGTAAGGACACCAAGCCTTAACCCAGGGAGTACTAGTGACCTGGAAAGGCAATTCAGAACAATATCCCACAGGAGCCATTCTTCTTTTGGTCTCTGAGCAAATCTGTAAAACTGGCAGCACCTACAGCCCATAGTGGCTATGGCAGGGATTTGCTCACTGGCTGCTCAGCCTTCCCAGGGCCCGGGGAAGCTTTTAAGTCAGGTCCTGGCCAGAACTGCAGGGCTTATGCTCTCCCCTTTAATACACAGCCTAAATCCCATCCCGTAAGGACAAAATGGCCACAGCATTTCCAGGATCTCCAAGTGTACATGGCTAAAAGAAGCAGTAGCCTCTGAACAGAAATGGCAGCCGTGCAACGCTGGAATGAGGATGGCTGGGACACATGGTAGAGCTACATGACATGGGGGAGAATGACACACACTTACTGGAACTGCTTTCGCTGTCACTGGTGTTGGATGTCACTCCCTCTGCAAGCCAACAAGAAAGAGACTCCGATTCAGAACACACCACTGAGAGGTCACACGCGGCAGAAAACTCAAATGCTCCAAGAGCCAGACGCTGAGCTGCCAACCAAGTCAGGCCACGGGAGGCCTGCCACATCAGGCTACCAGCTGGGAGGCACAGCTCCAATCCTGAGCCCCGGCCACCTCGCACTTGTCCCCAGGGCCCTCTGGGGCTGCCAAGGCCCTCCCTACAGACTACCAGCTTCCAGTCTTTGGCAGCGTCCTCTTCATCTGAATCAGAAGAACTGACTTGGATGGTTTCCAAATCCTATCCCAAAATGCACCTCCCAATGCTAGACAGGCAGTGACAGTAGCAAAGAGAAGCCCAGCGACCAGGCTGCTCTTGAGCTTCCTCCCCACATAGAACCCCTGAAGTACAGACTTGTGCACGACTAAGAGGCTAAGCACTGGGTTGGTTGAGCAATCAGCAGGGAATGACGTGTTGGCCAATGGGTGGAACCAAGAGCCCTCCTGCCGCTGCTACCTGGAAAGAGGGCTTGGCCCCAGCGGTGAAAGGGGATGCTCCTCCGTCCAGGAGAAGACAGACACGTCACAACACAGAGACAACAAATGAAGAACACTGGGAAGACAAGACGATCCTCCTGTCTCAGACTGTTGGGGCCTCCCCGCATCTGAGCGGGCCCAGCAGCCGCACTTGCAGGAGGCACAGAGCACAGTTTGGCCCAAAGAAAGCCCATCGCTCCCAAGACGACAGTCAAATGAAGATGGAACATGGAAACAACGAACTATGGAGTGAGACACTGCTCGTTTCAGCCAAGATGACACTATTCCAGACCGTGATATGCTGTGGCCCCCAGGAAGGACTGGCTGAGTCACCACCCATGCTAGTTCCTGAGCAACCCCCCGATGAAGCTCCTTTACCCTCATGCCTTTATTACTTATGGAAGCAGAGTATCCACTAACAGAACCTGCCCGGCATGGCCGCATGTGTGTGCACGTGCCTGTGTGCACAGCAGGGAGGCTAAGGCCCTGTCATCTAGGTCCCTTCCTTTTTCAAGTCTAGGATTATTTTCCAGAGGGGAGACGTTGGTCAGGGTTTTCCCAAGCTAAAGCACTAAATATATATAGTCCAGAAAATGCTGTCAAGGCTCCCACCTGCTCAGCCCCTTAGAGATTCTCTGTGGGGAGCCAGCCCACAGCCATCTGCTGAGGCCCCTGAACCTTCTGGGACATCCCAGATGTACGCTGGGTAAAGGGCTTCACGGTACTCTTACCCCCTGTTTAGAGAGACTGAAACAGCTAAATCTTAAGTCCGATTCTTTAGTGCTGCGTCACTGGAAGAAGAATACAACGGGCGGGCACCCCTCACCTCAACAATAGGTTAGAGATGAGCTGAGTGGTCACCTCTGGAGAAGCACTTCTTGCCCCCCCTCACTTATAAGGTGGGATGCCAAGACGGCTCCACACCATTTCAAGGTACAAAAGGAAAAAAAGAGACATGAATGATAGGCTTTTATTAGGGTACCAGGGATCCAGAGCAAAAGTGTGACATTCAGAGCCACTTCTAATTCCTCCCGCTGTGGTACCAGTTCTCACAAATTCTCTCACTGCCCTCCCCTCCGCCCTTTGCCCTCACCCATGTCCCCTGTACCCCAACCCCAGCAACTCCACTCATGCCAGAAATACAGTTAACAGTATGTAAGTTTGACTTACTCAGGTTCTTTGCTCCATAATAATCGTCACTTAACCCAGGGAAGTCCTAATTTCACAGACAGCAGGACAAAGTGGGAGGGAGGGAGGGAGGGAGGAAGGGAGGAAGGGAGGGAGGGAAGGGGGGAGGGAGGGAGGGAAGGAGGGAGGGAGGGAGGGAAGGAGGGAGGGAGGGAAAGAATTGGGGAGAAGACAGAAAATAGAGAAAAAAGACAAAGGGAAGGAAGAATACAGAGCCAGGTGAGCATCAGTGACAGAAGTATGAAATACTATGAAGACCTATAAATATAGCCAGGTTAAGAACTTTGCTACAGAAAGAACATCCCAGGCCATATATGATACCTGGACTTCATGCTGCCCAATTTGCTGCCAAAAGGCCCTGGAGCGGGTGACCTTTTTGAGGTGGTCTATATATAGCCTACAGGCCGACAGGACAGACAGGTGACTTACCAAGGCTCGGAGCACCTGCTTTGACTAAATGTGTAGTTACACAGCCACCTCTGCTTTGCCCCTGAAATCACCATTTCCCTCTGAGGGTGAATGAAAAGTCAAACATCTGTGTGTGGCAGACAGGCTGGCAGAATTATCATCATCCCAAGGAGCTTTCGTCCAATACTGACTCACTCTGTCCAAACCCTTCAGGGAAAGCTTCATGCAGTCTGAGGTGTGGGCTTCCAAGCTGACCTGAGTTCTGCAGACCACAGGGGATGAGCTCAGCTTCTGGAGAATAAGCACTAGGCAGTTTCAACTCTTATCCAGCAGCCAATCCCCTCCCCCGTTCAGCTGGGCCACCCAACAGCGAAGCCTCCCCAGGCTGGGCTCAGCACGGAAGTTCTGGAATTGTCTGGTGAACGAACTATGGTGACCTCACCTCAGGCCTCTGTCTCAGACCGTCTCCTACTGCACCTAGTGCTTCTTATTGAGCTACCCAGAACTGTGAGCCCTAACCTGCATCTGGATGAGGGCACCCCTGTAATCTACTAGCTGCCACCCCAGACACTGATGACCTATGTATCCCATGACCATGAAACATGCTGGCCTAGAAAAAGGACATTCCCTATCGGAACTAGTCAGTCTCCTGCTGTCCCAACAGCTCAGGACCCCGAGACCCCTCCCTGTGAGGCAGAAGAGGAGAGGTTTACAATTCACCATGAGCCATGCGAGAAATACTTTAGCAGCCTGACCTGGTATTTAAGGTTAGGGTGAGAGCAGTTAATTTCTGAGGCACATGGTAGAAAGAGAATATTTCTCAGGATGGCAAGTTCATTCAGCCCAGCTTTATGGTCTTTTCTATCAAACCAGCTTTGTGTTGCTCAATAAACCTTTATTTGGACAATGCTTAGTAAACCCCGTTCGGTGTCAATTCGTTTAAGCAAGAAGGATTTTATTTTGAAAGCTGGCTCTGTAACACTCTGGGAAGACAGTGAGTCTGTTAGAGCTGTGTGAACATCCCTATGCGTTACTCGCATATGCACGTGCATGTAATTCAAGAAGTAGGCCCAACTCCAGGTGTCCAGGGAAGAAAAGGCTCTTCTCTTGACATAGATGAGTGAAGATAAGGGAAAGAAAACACAAGAGGAAGAAGCCAGGAGAGCAACACCGAGTCCCTAGACTTGGTTTTCTTGAGAAACCATTTTTCTGAACTTGACCCTGTAGCTGATAACCACTCATCACCACCACAGCAGAGCTCAGCCACGTACTCCCAATGCCAGTGCCAGCGACTTTCTGGTGGGCAAGCCCTGGAACCAGTTCTACCTCAGAGCCTCCAACATTCTTTCAGAGCGAGGAGCTGGACAAAAAAGACCCAACGTCTCCCTGTGCAGGCCAATTTCTACCCTGACTCTGCAAATAAGCAGGTACACACACACACACACACACACGCACTCTCTCTCACACACATGCACACATGGTGGACAGACGGGGGACCGACACACACGGACACATACACACCCACACCCATACCCACACACACTTTCCCAGTCTTCGGTGCAAATGAGGAAGAGAGGGCGGGGCTGTGGGTGGCCTGCTCTCTGTTCCCTGCTGCTACTTACGTTCCTGTACGCTGCTCTCCTGGGCCATGTTTTCTTTGCTCTTGTAAAATGGAAACTTTCGAGAGAGGCGGAAACTCTTTTTACGTTTCGTTTTGATCGACTGTGAAAGAACATGAACATGGAGGGGAAGGACAGAAGAAAAAAAAACAGAACAATGGATTTTAAAGCATGCAAGAAAAACTAAAATGGAGACAATGGTGAGCTAAACAAAAGACCATCTCTCACAAATGGAGTCTATGAGATTAAATGAAAGTTGATGTAAGAGGAAAATTATGTTTACAGGAAAATGTTGTAGGGATGTTAGAGGTTTCTACCTAATCCAGACTCACAGCACTCACTGGTACTTCCTAAAGGATAAAGGTCACTGTAGCCTCCTGGACACATGCCCTAAGGTGCCACTGATACACACAGAGTCATCTACTCCGTGTCTCTCTTCCCTCTACCGCTCCAGAAGTTCTTTGGCCTGTGAAGCTCACAGAAGAAAAGGGGTGAATGGACAGAGCCCTCATGCCTCATTCGGTCTGAAGGGCGGTCAGAGCTCTGGGGCTGGCCTTGCTGGCTGGATGACAAGGCCAGGCTCTGTTCAGGGTCCCCACAGCTCCAAAAGGGTCTACAGCCAGGGAGACACCCACAAGTGGTTTCATGTGCCCCAAGAAAGTCAGCCTTCCAAACAGTCCAACTCCAACACATCTTCAAGAGCCAGTTACCCAGGGGGGAGGAGTATACACTGGCTGTAGAGGTTGGGTGCCCGCTCTCTCTGCTTTGTGAAAAGCAGTCAGTATTCTGATAGGACAGAGCCAGCGCCCTGAAAAAGAGATATTCTTTTGTGCTCGCCAGTTTTCTTATCCACCAGACAGACTTCAAGCTTCTTATGCCTCTTCACATATGGCTGACTTCCTTGGGGATCCCCACTTACCCTGTTAGACTCAATCATCCCCGTCCTGGCATGAAACTTCACGGTTTTCAATCGAGCCCTTTCTTTCTTTTCCACCCTGTTTTGGAGTCAGAAAGAAGTCCTGTTACTGCCAGTGCATGGTCTCAGCAGTGGGTTGCAGTGGGCACAGCAGCCATCTTTGACTCACTGAATCGTAACCATGTCCTGAGCACCAGCTCTCTACCAAAAAGGAGTAATAAAGCACATCCACTGCTCTCAAGCAACTTATAGTATAATAGGTAAAAAAGAAATCAATACCAGGAACAGGGTAAGGAAAACCTCTCTCATGATCATGACGACTCACCTCTTCTTACTGGGGATCACACCAATTTGCTCACTTTCTCCGTGGGGGGTCACCAGTCTCGCCTGCCACCACTCATCATCAGAGGCGTTAATGACATGTAGAATGTCACCATAGGAGAAGCTGAGGCCTTGGCTCGGCAGGCAGCTGTCCCGAGTCCGGTCATAATCAAACAAGGCCCTGGAAACAAACGGTGAAAGATGAAATGGTCATCTCAACCCTAAATAGGTGGAAGGATGGCAGAGGAAGGTCAACCCAAAGAGTCAGCACACACCCAGCAGCCTTACAGCAGACCAGAAGGAATTCTGTGGGAGACTGCATCCTTCTTTCAGTCTTGACATTGTAAATATCCCATTCCCCCAACAAGGGGCGTAAGGGAAAACAATCTTTCACGAGTCCCATCTCCTCCCAGCTTCTGGACATGAAGTGTGAGTCCAAAGCAGAACACCCTCGCTAGTCTTCTCCCTCAGCCACGTCCTAGGGAAACAAGTTAGTTCTGCCAATGGGCTGTCTCAGTTTACAACAAATCTTTAAAAAGTAGTTGAAGATAGGACACAAAAATGTTAACTACAATCCCAAACAATGAATGGTAAATGCTGTAGAAATACAAAAGAGAAAAGGGCCGTGCATCCTGGGGCAGCGAAAGAAAAAGCTAAGGCTGATGTTGACCCTGCACAAGGATAAAGTTGAAGGGGCCCCTCTAAAGAAGTCTCCCAGTTCAGTCTCTCTCTCTCATATACGGGGAAACGGAGGCTCAAGGAGGAAGAATAATTTGACTGAGGTCACACACCAAACTAACTGGGACAGAAGCCAGGTCCTCTGATAAGACATGCAGAGTAAAGATTAAAGGGGAGGGTAGGAGAAGGTGGGGAGAGAGCTATTCCATCTAGGCTTGAGAAAAAGGAGGAGACCAGCTTGGTTGCAGCTGAGAGCCATGGAAAATGAGGCTGGAAATAAAGGTCTGGTGCCCATTTTGGAAGGTCTTGAATAGACCTGATCTAGTGACCCCTGAAGATTTGGGAGTAAGGAAGTGACACATCCAAAGAGACTTAGGAACATTAATCTGACCTCATATATGATGAGATAGCAGGGAAAGGGGGTGGATTTGAAGGAACATTTAAACCAAAGCTGCAAGCTCAGTCCTTCAGGATAGACTGCTGACTTCGGCTGTGGTGAAGCTGGTACTTGACAGCAGAGCTCCCCTGCTCAGGGAACAGACACATCTACATGAAAGTGTCTACTTTTCTCATCCACTGGATCTCTCCTCATACGCAGTCACCACAAATGGGTGATTTCAGTGAGAAGTTTGTATTTTTCTACTTGTAATCTAGGCTCTGTCTTCTTCATATTCTCTGTTAACACCTTTGCACATACAGCCCAGCAGATTTCCCAGAACTAGTTCCAAGACTTAGACTTCTACCTGCAATACAGTGGTCTGTGGCTCAGAGGGAAGCTGCAAAGTAAAACATACTATTTCCCCATGTGCAGGCCGGCCCAAATGAAATGCAGAAGGTCATAAAACTGTGGAGCGTGAAACACCCATCTACATCTTAAACTTCTTAAAATGGAATCCTTAAGAAGTCACTGTCAGAGTATTTGAAAATGAAAATACCCAAATTCTGACCAAAAACCCTTTATCTCCCTCAATTTACACACTCAAAGCAATAAGGAGAGAGGCTGAGGTCAGCAGATTAAGGAGGCCCTCCATCCCCAAGGTTCTTTCTGGGCTTTGTGTGATAGAATCAAATCTGAACACGTCTGCACCGCATTCGAAACTGAGTGTCCTAAAGCAAGGAAGCTATTCTGTCAGAGCTTCCTACGAACACGTGCATGGTGAAGACCTTATTGTCTTAAGTGACAATGAGAAACACTAAATGTCATTATGGGCTTCAAAGATTAAAACAAATATAGTAAGGAAAAGAACAGAGCTTGGATTCTGCACAAATTAGTTTGGGGAGGCAAGGAAGAAGATGTTGAAATGAGTTAGGAGAGATTAGGATGAGGCTGTAGAAGATTAGAAGGGAGAGTTTACTGGTTACAAGTTTAAAACATAAAAGGGACAATCCAATATATATTTTAGCACCTCACAGAACCATATTGACCTTTGGCAACAGCAGTAAGAAGCTGGAGTACATACAGTAAAGTTGATGTAAACATTTTCTGGATGAGGAATCCAATTATTGGTAATTGATTAAACATCTGAGATTTAAATAAAACTAATAGGTCAGTTTACTTCCAAGATGAATTTTGGATACTTTACAATATTAAAACACATAACACGAGCTAAGTAAAAACAAAATAAGCACAGATCCAAGGCAACAAGAATGCCAGCAGTTCCCACTGCCTGTCAGGAATGGAACTGTTTGGTTTGTTTTTAAACCACAGGCATGTGTTCCTTTTACGACTTTCAAAAAATGTAACTCAATTTAAAAAGGAACTGCTTTCAAATATTTTAGCTGTTTCTTTTTCTTTTCTAACATATTTCTAAACAACTGCTTCTTCTTGCTTTGTGTTTTACATTTTAGACATTATGTATCGGTCTTCTATAGCACTCACCCATTCTTTTTCCCCTGCCCTCCCAATTTAGTTACATCACATTTTTTTGGTTAAACAATATTTAATTTTACATCATTATGTAAGTGGTGTTCATAGATGACTACCCCTCCTTTCCTATAAACTTTTCCTATTGTTGTTTTTTTTTAAACAAATGTGTTTATTTATTTTTGGCTGCGTTGGGTCTTCGTTGCTGCGCGTGGGCTTTCTCTAGTTGCCCCAAGAGGGGGGCTACTCTTTGTGCTGGTATGTGGGCTCCTCATTGTGGTGGCTTCTCTTGTTGCGGACCACGAGCTCTAGGCGTGTGGGCTTCAGTAGCTGTGGCACACGGGCTCAGCAGTTGTGGCTCACAGGCTCTAGAGCGCAGGCTCAGTAGCTGTGGCGCACAGGCTTAGTTGCGCCACAGTATGTGGGATCTTCCCAGACCAGAGCTTGAACCCGTGTCCCCTGCATTGGCAGGCGTATTCTTAACCACTGCACCACCAGGGAAGTCCTCTATTGTTTTTTTTCCTGGTGGAAATAAATGCCTGATTTTTCATTTGACTATATTTCTACATCCCTATTATTTTGTAACTCCCTTATTTAACACATAGAAGGCTATTTAGATTTACTATTTCTTTTTGTTACAGTTAAAATATTCGAAAGCAGTTACCTTTGTGTAGCAAGAAAGGGGGTGAATAGGCAAGGGATTAAATTTTTTGCATATGCTATTGTAATATTTGACATTTTAAACTATCCATATGCATTAATTTCATTAAAAATTAAATTAATATAAGCTCATTATAGAATATTTGAAAAATATAAAGCCTAAAAATAGAAAAATCACATTTAATGTAACTTAGAAGTAACTCTTCATACTGTTGTGGTACTGTATAATATTGCGTAATAAACACACAAATCAAAAAGTACATATTTCTCTAAGTTACAAACATGGTGTGTATACACAATTTTGCAACCTTACTTGTCACTTGAAATTGTATCATTAGTATTTCCCGTATCATTGACTATTCTTCAAAACTAATATTTTAAATGATGATACAATAGTCTATTCTTAAGGATATTCATTAATTAAGCAAATATTTATCAGCATCTAATATGAACAGACACCACTGTTCTAGGCACTTTTAAAAAAGAAAATAAAAAGGGCTGGGGGAGTCAATAAACCAGGCACCTGACTTGAGTCATTTACTTCAGATGAGGAACCTGTTTGGCTCTAAGTTCCCTGGCAAAAAAAGGCAATTTCCCAATAAAATGTAGTACCTAAGTTTACCTACATTCTATCTGATGAATTTGTGAATGAGCAATAGTGAACAACAGAATGGACAATGCTTTTTTTAAACGATGATTTTGTTAAAAACATAGCAGCCTAAAACTTGAATTTGAAATTCTGAACTACAATATCATTCTCAGTTGAGAACGTAAAAGGTGAATTGACAAGAATTTCCTTTTCTATCAATCGGAACAGCAAATGAGAAGAGCTCTGTAGAACACTGAAACCTCAAGGGTCATTTCACCCCACTTCCTATCTAATAAAGGAAATTCCTTTGATATTCTCTAAATTTCTTTCCAGTGCAAACATTTAATGAGTCTGAGTCCTTCCTAGGTCTTCTCTACCAGGCTAAACATTCCTAATTCCTTCAACAGTCCTTCTTCCATTGTCATGATCTTGATTTGTTTTCCAAATCTCTTCCTGCTGAAATTCTGTCTGACTAAGAGCTTGAAAAGTACCTCATAGACAATGAAAACCAGTCCCAGAGATGCACAGGGCCTCATCTTAGAGTTGTACGATGGTTAACTCTCAGACCAGGGCTCTTAAATCTCAGAAAAATTTTGTGAAGTCTAAGTCACGGTCACATTTTTAAAAAAGAAAAAAAAATAAGCTAACTGTCCACTTGGCTATGTCTGGAAAATATCTTTCTTCCATTATTTACATACTCACTGAGTCTACTTTGGGGCACTGTGTTTGACAGAAGGGAGATACAGAAGCAACATGAGTCTTGGCCTTGTGGAGTATGCTATCTGACAGTGTGTCATAGCGAGAGGCACAAGCGCAGGACAAACCAAGGCCTAAAAGCCTTCAGAGGGAGCATAGGTCACAGCGAGCTTGGGGAATCTATGGGGAGGTGTTAACTTTGAACTGGGCCTCCTTGATGACGGTTCAGATTTCAAAGACAGAGATGGGGAGAGGCCCTTCCGGCTAGAAGGAACAGCATGAGCAGAAGCTCGGAGGCAAGCAGCCCAGGGTGTGTACCGGGATCAGCAGCACCCACGTTTGGCCTCACCGCAGGGCACTCGGGAGAGCGGTTGGCCAGGGCCTGCCTGTGGACAGCCTGGAGTCCAGCTAAGGAGTCTGGCATTCATTTAGGAGGCCTTGTGTGACCGACTTCATTGCCTCACTTTTTTTTTTTTTTTAAATCATTACCAGGCTGGTGACGCAGTGGTTAAGACTCCACGCTCCCAATGCAGGGGGCCCGGGTTCGATCCCTGGTCAGGGAACTAGATCCCACACGCATGCTGCAACTAAGAGTTCCCGTGCCACGACTAAGAAGCCCATGTGCCGCAACTAAGGAGCCCACGTGCTGCAACTAACACCTGGTGCAACCAAATAAATTAAAAAAAAATCATTACCAGGCTAAACTTTCACGTGGGAAGTAATCCAGTAAAAGAGAACAAGCCTGAGTAGTAAAGTCAAACCACCTTTCAAATGACATGTATTTCATGTAATAGGAAAAAGTATGCAAATTAGACCTTAATAAATTTTGAAAAAATATTGACTACCTACCTAAGATCTTTAAGAGGCATGCTAAACTGTGGCCTTCTAGCAATAACAGTCTCTCTTAGGAACAGCCTAGAAACCTAAGGAAGTGACAGGGATTGGCACCTTGTTACAAATGCCTCTAGTTAGGCTTGATAAGAGGATCAAAGAACACCTTTCTCCACAACATGAATATATCCTCCTGCCCGCCCCTTTTTATCCTTAGGGCAAGCACTAAGGAAAGTCAAGGCAGTAACATACCTCCCCTTTTAAATCAGACTGAACAACTGTCCTGGAGCCAAAATCCTACACACGCAGGGCCCAGATGACACAGCAACCAACGTTTTCAACCTCTGACTCAAACCAAGAGTGAGCAGAAAAAAAAAAGCAACACCTGTTTTCTCCGGACACCTAAAAAAAGACCATAATTAACTACTCCGTCACCTTGGTCCCATCTCATGTGTGTGAGCTTATTGACAAGATGGTGTGTTGGGAGACTAGAAGCCTCAGAAACTCCTTATCCTTCCTGGGTGTAAATATAAAGAATCTCATGGGGGCCTCCAAGTTAAGGACTGGTCAGGTCAGAAGGAAACACTACGTCGGGAAAGAACAAAGCTTATGGAAATATTACCATCCACAGCCTAAGATCACAGTGAGTGGTCTACATAAAAGATTATTGACTTCAACCGTGAATATGTTCTCCTTGGTTACGGCCATGTACCTCTGTGAAGCAAAGGAGAGCCAGATCTTGGGTTTTCCCACAACTTCTCAAACATCATGGCCAGGCCAGAAAATACTGATTTATCTTGAGAGCAGGGTAAAGAGCATGTCCCAGGTAAAATGTGGCACGTAAAAACGGAAAGTGGGCGATGAAGCCACCTTCTGGAGCCAAGTCACAGCAGCACGAAAAGCAGATGCTCACTTCCCAGGGTCTGCAGGTTGGAGTTCCCAAGCTAAGTTTCAGCGCAGCAGCTTTAAATGCCGCTGCCTGTCTTTCCTAAGGAGAAGGCGTTGTCAAAGGTCTTGAAAGATATGTTGTTTAAGTGGTGACCTTTCAAATAGTATCCCCTAAGAGCTGCCCACAGGGATGATGCACACGCTCCAGAGGACTTTGCCTAATCTTCCTTTCAGCTGCGACCTCACTGCCAAGTGGGAAAGCAGGAATATAATCAGCTCAAAGTAAACAGATTACCAGGCCCAAAGTCTCTGCAGTTCAGGTCCTAAATTTTAAAGTTTAGGGTCTGAAAGATTCAGAGAAATCATACGCATCTGGCCCAGACACCCTGGTGTCTTAGTGAACAGGAATGCAAAGAAAATGGCAAATACCGAGGAAACCGGTCAGGCAGGTTTCTCAAAGCAAAGTAAACAACAGCACTTCAGCACTACAGCCTCAAAGGCAAGTAGCTGCTTCCATGTACTCACCTAGTAGTGTGCCCACCTCTTTGCCTGTGGACCCAGCCATCTGTCTGGCCTGGGAGGCTCTGCCTGTCCCCTTGCGCCATCAGCAGCTCCTCTGAGGCCCAACCCAAGTCCCACCCTTCTCTGTGACCCTGCCCACTCCAAATTTCCTTCTTCCAAATTCATACTACGTATTTAGCAGCGATCTTTCTTTATATTTTCTGTTTATTGCTATTTAACTCTTGCAGTTTTCTAATCTTTCATATTATATCCCTTTGGGGAAAGCCCTTTGAGGACTGAGGCCACGTATGATGCTCGTGAATGGTGGATGAGACCAAGCTGGGGCAGGGAGCACAGAACACCCTCCCAGTTACTATCCTGCAGTGTTCTTCCACTGTATATCCCTCCCATACCAGTTGGGAGACATCGATTTCTTCCTTTGGTCAGTGTTATGGGCTGAATGTTTGGGTTTCCCCCCTCCAAGTTCATTTGTTGAGGCCCTAACCCCCAATGTAATGGTAATTGGAGGTGGGGCCTTTGGAAGGCAATTAGGTTTAGATTAGGTCATGAGGGAGGGGCCCTCATCCTAACATTAGTCCTTTATGAGAAGAGGAGGAGACAAAGAGACCTGTTTCTCCTCAGAACACACCCAGGAAAGGCCACATGAGGACACAGCAAGAAGGTGGTCATCTACAAGCCAGGAAGGGGGGAGGGGGCTCACCATAACCTGAATTTGCCAGCACCTAGAACTTGGACTTCCCAGCCTCCAGAACTGTGCGGAATAAATGTCTATTGCCCTATAGTATTTTGTTACAGCAGCCCAAGCTGCCTGAGACAGAAAGTACCAGATAAAGGGCACATATTACTTAAAAATTCAGCAGCCCCTCCCTTGCCTGGTCCATCTAAAGGATGCACAGAGAGCTGTAAATCGGCCCTTGACCTTAGTGCAAGAGTTAAAATTTCTCGCAGCTCCTGAAGAGCAACTCAAAAGTCCAAACTTGAGTACTCAGATAGACACAAGGTGGGTCATCACAGGAGGAGCAAGTGCAGCTGGTAGCAAGTCAGGAGTCCCTTGCACACCTTGAAGAAGGGAACATGGAGAACAGGGGAGGGCACTCTTCTCCTTAGTCTACCTCAGAGTCTCAGTCCTTAGAGAGCAATTATGAAGTTAGAGGGGCATTCACAGACCCACAGTGTGTGAATATTCAGGGTTCACAGCACCTGTTGGATCAGCTGAGGGGATTACAAGTCCAGGACTGGTGTCTGTATATGATCCAGCAACAGGCAGTTCCAGAACCACTGATACAGGAAACTATCCCATCCTCTGGTAGCCCTGAACACTACATAAATTGTGGTTGCTTTTTAAGATGCGGATTATCATCACTCCCAAACTCTGTCAGATAGTGAAGCCTGCCAATATTACCTCATTGGCATCTTAATCCACTACTGAAACTCACTAATGAGCAAGAGAAAGTTGGGCTCCCCCGAGCACCACCCTGGGCTAAGCACAGAGCAGTGTACAATTAATGTCTGCTTGTGAAGAAGAAGGAGCACCTTCCAGCCTTCTTTGATGACCAAGCCAATATTTCTGACATTTTTTTGACATTGTTTCTTGAATCAGGACTACAGATGGGGCATGACTTCCTTCCTAGAGTGGGAAGAAAACTGGGATGGCAGATGGCCAGCCAGAAGGCCAGGACTCCCAAAATGCCTGATGCTGTCCTGTGACTGCAAAGAATGTAGCCAGGCTAGCCGGAACAGACTTTCAAAAGCTATTTCTACAAATGTACTATCAAGCCTCTTGGCAAGCTTTGGAGGATAAGGTCTTTTGTTCATTCATGAAATAAATAAATAAACTAAATACAAGTGTAGAACTTGGAGGTCTCTGGAACTCTAACCTACCCTGTGTCTTTTTACTACCTTCACATCAGAATGGCCTGAGTTAAACATCTAATCACCCTGACCCTGAGCAAAAGGCTCAAGAGAGGCATATTTTGTGGACTTTTCTAGTGTGGAAGGCAAATTAACCAGCAGAGCAAAGGCCCTAGACTGGGCAGAAAGAGGGGCTCTGTTCACCCTGCCTATACTATTTAAGAGATGTTTCTATAGTATGGTGAAGGGTGGGGAAGGCCTTTCCATTAAGTCACTAGTGACTTTAAAACCAAGTTTCATTTTCCAAACACTGTTATCTTTCCTTCTTCCTCCTGCTCCCCGCTCCACAAATCCCATCTCCCCTGTGGTTAGTGCGGCTGCAGCTTCCTAAGGCTTCACCTGCTACAGCCTTGGTGCAGCTGCAAGAGGGTGTTATTTGCTTCAAAACAGCTTTGCAACCCCATGCACACGAGAGGAGGATAGAGATTCAGGGGAAGGGAAGGGAGGAGGAGCATGTCAGAAGGGGAAACAACAGCAAACAGAATTAGAGGTGAAATCCCACTGTAAAGGGTTCCTTCACTTTAACCACCTGCTGCGTAGTATCATCTGTGTGGATGGCAAGCTGCTGGAGGGCGGGAACCAGGTCTACCGCTTCCTTGAATCTACCGCCACAACCACGCCCAATTTCTCAGGCCCGTGCTTTACTGCTTTCCGCGTGGCAGGAGCTAAAGTAAGTGTAATGTTCAGTTGTTCGAGTGAAACAGAAATAAATGTCTATTGTGACAAACAAGTGGTCATTCCTAAGCATTATGACTGCTTGTTAAAAACATACATTTCCCCAAACCTGGTGAATCTAAATCGATAGAAGAAGAGCCTGGGAATCTGTACTTTTACTAGCATGCCAGCTGATTCCTATCAGCAAGTTTGGGAAATGATGAGAGAGCTCTAGTCAGAGCCAGGTTCAAATTCCAGTTTTGGAACTTCTTAGCTGTCTAACTGGAATCTCAGTTTTCTCACCTGAAAAATAAGAATAATAATGCCTACTTCGTAGCATTATTAAAAGGATTTTAAAAGCAATTTAAAGAGAATGTTTAAATGTTTGTTCCCGTAAATGTTTGTTTAAAATGTTTGTTTGTTCCCCTTCATCCTGAAGACACTGGGAACTACTAAAAGCCTCTGAGCAGATCTTTAGCTTCAACCCGCTCTGCAACACTCAGACAAATGGCTGCCCAGCCTCTTTGGTAACACCTCCAGTGACAAAGAATAAAATTTACTATCTCCAGAAGCAGTTCATTCCACTTTCAGACAGTTTTAATCATAAGCTCTTTCTTCCTTATGTTGAGTTGAGATCTGCCTTGGGTGACAGAACAAACCTAATCCCTTTTCCACATGATAGGGTGACACAATTAGTTTAGATAAGGAAAGTAAGGAGGATGAGTAGGTGTGGGGGTCCATTTGGAACACACTGCTTGTTTGAGGCACTGGGAGGGCAGCTCCACTCACGTGTGCAACAAGTAGTTGATATGTGGGTCTGGAGTTCAGTAAAGAGATCAGAGTTGTCATTTACACAACAGGATTTGAAGCTGTGAACATAAATGACATTGCCATTTATGGGGCAGAGCTAATGAAACGTATTGAGGAATGGTCAGCAAGGTAGAAAGAGAGCCTTTAAAGAAGAAAGCCGGTAATACACGGAAACAAATATGAAGAGATCAGACCAATGGCAGAGAATCAGTGAAGCAGTCACTACTGACAGAGTTGGGCTTCTGCCCCTCTGGAGCCTTCCAGAGTTGCTTGGAACCATACCACCATGCTGATAAGCAGATGCACACTTCCTTTCCTATTGAAAGAGAAGCAATTTGAAGAAATAGCAGCAGCAAGTACAGACGACTGCAATATTTCCAAGCCTGGATGCTAAGACCAGTTTCTCCAAATAAGGCTCCCATGCTCCTATCTTTGGGGGAAACACTGCCTAGTACAGTCCCTCCTGGAGATTGATCACAGTAAAGAACCCTATTTTCCTCTGTTTAATCCTGCATTTGCCCAACTTACTGAACCACTGATTTTTCACACAATACTTAACATCTTGAGGAGCTAGTGTTTCCTGGCACATAATGTGGCAAATGTGGTGAGAAGAAGAGAAACAAGACAATAGTTTAAGGGACTATTGGTAATCAAGGGAATTTTTTTTCTTTCCTTATTAAGAATGGAAGAACCTTGAATATACTTCAATGCTGAACAAAAGGAAGCTACTGTAGAGTAAAAAAAGGCCAAAAACAGGCACAAAAAGCAATAGAGCGAGCCAGGCTTCAGGCTTTGGTAGAGGGTTAGCTTAGCGAAATACCTCAGCTCGCTAATCTAGCCATAAAATATTATTTCCCTTGATGAACTCTAGCGATTACAAATGTTCACTATTCTAAACCATATTTACTTTCCTCTGAGGATACAGATATTATCTACATAAGGTTAAGGGCAGATGATATAAACTGTATAAACTGATTCACTAGAAACAGAGTGCAGTCTCCACCCTCCTCCCCAGAGTCAGATGGAATGCGTCCCTTGCCAGGACCAGAGAAGGGTGTTCCAGGTCTTCCACGTTGAGAGCTGATGCCCCACTCCCCCTGCCCAGGCAGGGAGAGCTCTAGCACAGGATAGGTAGAGAGGGGAAATTTAGAAATAAAGCTCTCCAAAGAAACTGTCTTGCCTAAAGATCAGCTTCCCACACACACTGGAGTGCCACATCTGCGGGGGCTGGAAGCACGGGAATGGAACAATCCTGACCAAGTCACATAACTATTACCCTTTTGCGGGAGGCGACAGCATATTTCTGAGTCCCCCCATTGGCACCCCAGTGTCTAGGCTGCAGATCCAGAGCAAGGGCTTAGGGACAGAAAACAGGAGACTGAAAAGATCACCAGTGACTAGTCCAGCCTTCCTCCTGCTCTCCTCTCTTCACAACAAATGTGAAGAAAGCTGCTCTCAACACAGAGGGAGTAGAGCTGAGGGTTCATTTTAGAAAAGAACCATGAAGGGTTCTAGTGGGCTTGAGGCTCAAATCTGGGCTCCCTTGGCTCTTCTCCCTGTAGGAGGGTCAGGAACTAGCAACTGAGGAAAAAGAAAATCAAGCACCCGAGAGAAAAACTGCAATTAGCATTTATATCGGTTGGCTATGTCATCTCAAACCCCAAGGACAGAGTAGATGTCACGTTGCCAGGCAACTAGCAACTGTAGCCTCCCCTCCCCACCTTCCAGCTGGTATCAGAGGCCACTAGAAAAAGTTTAACCCAAGAGTCTGATACAAGCATTAAACACACACACACACACACACACACACACACACACACACACACACACA
>NW_021703779.1:58868483-58936137 GCF_005190385.1 Monodon monoceros | reverse complement strand
ACACACACACACACACACACACACACACACACACACACACACACACACACACACACGGCTCAGAGGAGTAATCCTACCACCTCTTTCTCCGAGGATTTTACCCTTGGAGAGGTACAATATGCTTGCCCCAGGCTGCTGGAGTTTTGCCAAGAAGCCCAAGCAGGAAGAAGGAAACTATCCCTAATTCTAGGAGGAGTCCATAGTGTTCATTTAGCAATCCAACTCTCTAAGAGGTTTGTACTTTGACCTGACAAAGTATTATAATGTGACTCAAGGGTCAAAAGCTCAGCCTCGGACAGTATCTCAGAACAGCTTTCAGCAGCAATACACTCAATGCTATATATCCGTTCCACCCACCCTTCCTGTGGAAGATACACCATCCCATCCCATGTCCCATGATTCAGATACAGCAGACCAGTGCGCAGGGAGTGAGGGAACACAATTAAAAAAAAAAAAAAACCCAGAAAGCAGCAGCCTGTCAGTTCTTTGGTTTCTTAAAAGAGACCCTGTACCAGAACACAGTGATAGCTGATATGCTCGGATACAAATTCTGATGTCTATTATGCATATGTAGAAGGGGGGAATGCCAAGTTTCCCCTCAAATCACAGATTGCAAGCAAAGTACTTTGAACATTTGAGTGCTCTCTGAATGCTGAACAGCAACAATCACCCAACAGTCTTTTACAATTAGAGCAAACTGAAAATTTCCCATACTGAGTCATTCAGGAGCAAAAAGGAAGAAGCCAGCTCACAAAAGGGAGGAGATACTGACCATAAAGTACACAACCTGAGCATACAGTGCAAAGTGTTGTTTTAGTACTGGGAGTACACACTCCCTACCCCACTAGTTAAACAAGAAGGGCTGGGTTGGCACGGAACTCCCCTTGTGCAGCACAAGGCCTGGTGCTCAGAGGTGAGACTTACCTGACGTACAAGGACCTCTTCTCACTTGTCCGCAGGGACCCAGACCCAGAGCTCATACTGCTGTTCATCATTTGTTCTCGCAAGTCATGTATCTTCGATTCAAAGCGACTGTATTCTGTCAGAGAGACAAGGGAAAGGACAAGAAAAGAATGAACCCAAGGAGTTGTACCAAGCCTGTGTGCCAGCGGCCAAAGAGCCAGGAGGACCCTTGGCTTCAAAGCAGCCAGAGCCAGCCCAGTCAATCTTTGCTTTGATAAGCAGAGTACCTCCTCCATGCACAGAAAGATTTCTCTCCACCCCCAGACTAGTAGAATGAAAGAATACACCTGAAAAAGGAGTAACATTTGGACATATCGAATGGAAAAACTCACTGATCCTTAAAAAAAATAACAACTGGAAAGAGGTTCCAGTGCAGCCTTCATTAATCTTTAGAGCAGGCGCTAAGGCCCAAGGAGAGCAGATGGGAAAAGAGACTTTCCCGAAAAGTGGATTGCAGAGAACAGATGGCCCTGAGATGCAGGGTGGTGGGGCAGCGAAGGACCTGAGGCCATTATATCACTGTTAGGCAAAGATGATCTGTTTCTAGATGACTTGTTTTTTTGAGGGGGGACATTGGAATGCAGTACAAAGGTAAAAACAAACCTCACAATCAGAAGAGAAGATCACAAAGCTCTCCTGAATTATTTCCCTTTTAACAAACAGGGTCTTTGGCTTCAGTAACAATTGAACATTACAATAGAAATTCTCCCAAACCCAGAAGTCTGCTGACATCTCTCTCCTCCAAAACCATCTAGCCAGGGGGGTCATAAGTCCATGCCCAACTTTGTAGCCCACTGACACCGTTACAACAGTCTGAAAAAGCCTCATCATTCTGGAAAGGTGACTACAGGTTTACACCCGATGTAAGAAAACCTGACATAGGAAAACTAACTCTATCCATACAATTATTATAAAAGGCTTTTTACAGGGCTACTTTGCTGTGACACTCTCCTAGCACATTTTAAATATGATGTTCACATTTACCACAAACACACACACACACCCCGCACATTTTTCAGGTCTATAATTGCCAGTCTATAATTGCCACATAAAATGGGATATATCTAAGGCACAGACTGTGAAAATGGTAGAAAACAGGCATACTTCATTATGACAAGCTGATTTTAAAGGAAGTCACAATTTATACTGGGGGTTGAAGGTTGGGGAACTGCTTTAAAAAACAAACACATTTCCAGGAAAAAAGAATTCCACAAAAGCATTTTCATGCACCGCAGAGGGCTGGCAAGAAGCATCCCCATCTAGTCTGTAAGACTCTACAGGCAGAAAACAAAACACCTGTTCTAACACCTGACACTCCCCTTCCCTCAGCAAAGCAACCTGACCTTCAGCTGGGTATAAAGGGAAACAGTTAAAAGCCTAAACAGGAGGGAATAGGGTTCTAACTCATACAAATATCCTCTTCTCAACAAAGTTTCTTTTTGTTCACTCTGGTACCAATGAAGCCAACTGGTTAAACTCATGTGCTCTTTCATTCAGCACGCACTGGTGTTATGGTGATTTGTCCTCATTACTTACTCCTGTCCCTGAAATCCTGCAGGAAGCAGTTAAGTCACTGACTCACCCATTAAATGTTGGGGAAAGAAAAAAAGAGAGACAGCAGCTGGACAATGTCCCTATTCTGAGGGTTAGACGGCAACACATCAATATCAATGAGGCTTCCCAATCTAAAGGTAGAAGGTGGTGACCGATCTGTCGTGGCAGCCCTGGATGGCCCAAGCGCGCAGCAGCAGGGCTATCTACCTCTAGAGCCGCCCAGGCGCGGGTCCCGCCCCAAGGCTCAGCCCTCCAGCCCAGCCCTCTCCAGTTGGCTCCTTTCTGGCCCTCCTCCCCACTCACCGGCTAAAAGGAGACTGGGTGAGACAAAGAGATTTCTGACCAAGCAACCCCTTCTTGAGCAAGATAAGTAAAAGGCAGAAATATGCGTTGAACACAGAAAAAGAAAAAGAAAAAAAACCCACCACCCAGTCTATCCTTAAGCCATATTCCCCCTCTCCCAACTTGTTTATATATTCTCTTCTTTGGAATTGGCTTGCCCACTGAACTCCAACTTAGCAGCCGGTCATGGCAGTTGCTTAGTAACTACATTTCTTAAATAACCCTTTAAAAACAACCGCCAAACCACCATTTCCTCAAAGCTCCTAATCCAAGGTTGATAACGCTGGGCCAGAGAGCCCACTTAAAATAGACTATAGAAAGAGAACAAGGCTATTGCTTTAAGGAAGCCACTTTCTGTTTTCTATGTGCTACTAAGCTTTCAAGTCTATTAAATAGTGTTTTATTCACTTTTTCCCCATTCAGATGATCCCCTTAGAGTTCTAGCTGCTCATCGGTCTCTGACTTTTATTTGTAGAGTTATCTAATGTCCAGTAGGCACAAAGTAGGCTCCGAATAAATGATTGTTGGGTAAACGAGGAGCAGATTAAAAAACTCTGCCCAAGTCGATGCTTCTGTTCTCAAACTAATAAAACTAATGGTTTATTTAACTCATGGCTGCCAGCTTCACTGAGGGCTTGGAAAAGTAGTCAAGAAGTATTCCCATTTGCTTTTGTTCCCAAGGTTAATTGTTGGGAGCAACTGGAGTATATGTTTTTTAAACACCTTTTTGAGATGTTAATAACCCACAGTGGGCATCTGATTAACAAACTTTGTTTATAACAAAGAAAAAAATAATTCTAACAAAAAGCTGTTTAGAATAGTCTTTAGATAGTACCTCATCTTAATATTAGAGGCCTCATTTTCCAAGGACAAAAGCTTCACCTAAAAAGCATCTGAATTCTAAGACCTTACAATTTGCCAAGGTCCCTCTTTTCCCCTTCCACTCATAACAAAGCCGTTGCTGGAAGGCATCTCCTAGGCCTAAGTCTTTGCCTAAGAAGCCCACCAGACCAGCCTCTTTAATCCAAAAGGCCTACTTCAAACAGGTTATTTTAAAGAAACAACACTTATTACTAAAATCTCAAGTCTACTAAACTGTGTTATATTCATTTTTTTCCCATTCATATGAACCCAACCATTTGTGATCCACAAAGATATCCACGGTGAGTCAGTCATTGCTCCCTCATTCTCTTTACTAATCACAGAGAGAAAAGGGAGTGGGGTAGGGGACAATCAGGCATCATTCCCCGAAACAGGATTTCTCACTGACCCTCTGGGGTGCCTCTGAAAGATCAGGATTTGGGACCCTACCCCCTGATACACTGACTCAGAACCTACTGAGTGGGCCAAGGAATCTGTATTTTTAACAAGCATCAAGATAATTCCGATGCCAAATAAAATTTGAAACTGCTGGTCTTGATTACAGAATTGAGTTCTGTTTTGTTTTGTTAGTTCAGGGAAAAGATAACGTAAGTATCCTGCAGCCTGTCTCAAAAGGAAGTTAGGACAAGAGGGTTGGAAAGCTCTCCAAAAAAAAAAAAAAAATTGGCAATACAACTGCAAATTCCACGGGAAAGGAAAGTGCTAAAGAAGCCTCTGTCCAATATATACACTACCAAACGTAAAATAGATAGCTAGTGGGAAGCAGCCGCATAGCACAGGGGGATCAGCTCGGTGCTTTGTGACCATGTAGGGGGGGGGGATGGGGGGGGTGGGAGGGAGGGAGACGCAAGAGGGAAGAGATATGGGAACATATGTATATGTATAACTGATTCACTTTGTTGTAAAGCAGAAACTAACACACCACTGTAAAGCAATTATACTCCAATAAAGATGTTTAAAAAGAAAAAAGAGGGCTTCCCTGGTGGCGCAGTGGTTGAGAGTCCGCCTGAGGATGCAGGGGACACAGGTTCGTGCCCCGGTTCGGGAGGATCCCACATGCCGCGGAGCGGCTGGGCCCGTGAGCCATGGCCGCTGAACCTGCGCGTCCGGAGTCTGTGCTCCGCAACGGGAGAGGCCACAACAGTGAGAGGCCCGCATACCGCAAAAAAAGAAAAAAAAAGAAACCTCTGTCCAATGTGCCTGCAAAGAAATCTAATGAGTTTACACTTTTTTAAATTATAAAAGTAGCACATGATTTTTTAAAATCTTTAACTTTTTTCTTTGGACATTCCTGTATCATTTCCCCATCCCACGACCCAGAAGTAACCAGTTAGGATTTTTAGTATGTATCCTTCCAGACTTACTTCCATGTATATATCGTTTATATACATACACTCACAACTCACATAGATTCACATGTTTTTTTCATTCTGATATATAATGGAAACCTATTCATGTCAGTACACAGTGATCTACCTCGTCCTTTATAATAGCTGCACAGTATTGCATATTATGGACAGACCATAATTTATTCAGTTGTATCCCAACAGACATACATTTAAATTGTTTATAATTTTTTTATATTACAATCAATGCTGCTCTGTATATTTGTACGAGCATTTCGATAGCATAGATTCCTAGAAGTGAAAATGCAGGGTCAAATTACATGCACATGAAAAAATTTGATTGGCACTATCAAAATGAACCCCAATATTCTGAAACCTTCATGACTGGAAGTGAGGATAAACTGCTAGTCTAAAGCTTCCAGCAGCTCTTCTGTTCCTGAAGAAGTAGAGGCAGAATTTACCTTTAAGGACAGATTGATCTTTTTGTTTGGGGGAAAAAACTCTGATAAGCCTTTTGGTTATGAAAAAGTAAAGCCAAGACTGCATTCTGGAATAGACAAAGAGGAACCTCAAATGTTCTCTGCATAATCACAGAAAAGGTCCTCCTGTGGGTGGAGCTGCTGATTCAAAGGGCTCGTCCTACCACCTATATGATACTTTATCTACCTCTAGAAATATCTACCTCTAGACTTGACCACTCTGCCTCCTCCTACTTAGTAATTTCATGCCAAACCTCCCTGGTACAGTAAATGACAGCCCCCTTCCTCCTGTGCACAACCAGTGTTTCCTCAGTGTTTTGCTGATGTTCTTCTAACTGCTTCCTCAATCCATCTTTCTTTCTAACTTCCATTGTCATTGCCTTTTCCTTTTCTCATGATTATTTTTATCTCTTGCCTGGATTTAGGTCACACTGTGTTATCTCTTCTCTGGACCACTGCTGTATTGCTCTAGCTGGTGGTCTGCCCCCAGGCTCTCCAAACTCCAATCCAGCTTAAGATTCTTATTTGAAAAGCCTTCCTAAAACGCCAACTTGTAGCCCTCTGTCCAGGTATCTATAATAACTCAACAGCAACTAAAGAACTTTAATATCTCAACTAAAATTTCAAAGACTGCTAAAACCATCATCTTGTCACTCTCAGCCGATCTATCCCATGTTTTATTAGACAGATCCTCTTTTGATCTAACCTGCCTGGAACTCTTGAACACAATTTGTTCATTCCTACCTATTATTCCCTTGTCCTGAAATTTTCCTCCCTGCCTGACACTGAACATCCTTTATGTCCTTCACCGCTCAGAAGTTTTATTCATTATTTATTCAAATATTAACTAAATGTCTACAGTGTGCCAGGCATTATGAGAGCTGATGGGGATATAATGGTAATCAAACAGTTCCTAGAAATTACAATAATGAAAAAAACAACTACTAATTACAATTTTAATTACGATCGTGACAACTGCTATGAAGAAAATGCTACAAGATGAACAGGGTGACCCAATCTACTGAGTGGGGGGATGGGAGGTTAACAAAGGTTTCCATGAGGAAGCGACATTTAAGCTGAGACTTTAAGGATGAAGAGTTAGCCCGTGGAAAAGGGGTAAAGAAAGCATTCCAGACAGAAGGAACAGCATATGTGAGGGTACAAAATATCTGGATCACAGGGAAGTAAGGGAATACTGGCAGGAGATCAGACTTGTAACGTAGACAGAGGTCAGATTATACATGACCTTGTGGACTCCAGTAAAGATTTCTGCTTTCATCCTAAGAGTAACAGAAAGAAGTCACTGAAAGATTTTAAGTAAAGGAATGACATGAACATGTTTGTATGTGTATCACTATGGCTATTGTGGGGAGAATAAGTGTGGTGCCTCACATGTAGATTTAAGTTTCTTGACAGCAGAGGACCATGCTTTCTCTTTTTGCCTAGGCCCTACAGCCCCTAGGAGGGCCTGCTTTACAGCATCCAAACCAGCTAGCCCCCTAGCCTCTGCTCAAATATATCCAATGTTGGGAAGCTCTGTATTCCTTAATTATTAGACAACACTATTCAAGAGAAAATTCTTGGATTGAGGGCCATCTCTTTTGCTAGCTGGTCCTACTTTGGTGTCTAAAACAGTATAAAACATGATGGATTCTCTTCTGCATAACTGTATGAAGGAACAGTTTTAAAAAAATCAAAGAGCTGGGAAAGCCTGGAGCAGGTTCCAAGACTACTGAGTAAGACTGAAGAGAAGGTAGAGTGTGAACAGGGGAAGGGGAAGTGATGGAAGGTTAGGGGGCCAGATTATAAGAGTTTGAGATAGGACTTTTCTTACTAGGCTTTGGGAACCACTGTTAAGTGTTTAAATAGGAAAGTGATACAATTAGAACTAGGTTTGGGGGAAGATCATTCTGAGAACATAATACAGAAGGGAAAACAGCGACAAAGATAACAGAGACCTGTTCTACTAGTATAGACAATGACTTCAAAGGCTTGACATAGTGTGGGGGCAACTGAGGACAGAAAGAAGAGGCAAGAATCAGGAAATATGCTGGAGCTAGAGGAGAGAAAATCTGACATCTGACTGGATGTAGGGTGAGAAAGGATCAAAGGCAGCTTCTGAATTTCTTCCTGAAAGACCAGGAAAAGGTGGGATAATATCAGCCATAATAGAAACTGGCCATCATGTACTCCAAGTAAGTTCTCTATTCTCCAGGCTAAATACTGTTACTTCCTTAACGATTCTTCATCTAACGTGGTTTCCAGGCCCTCCACTACCTCTCCCTTTTTAAAATCTAGTGCCCAGAACTTGTGGTGATGTCATTTTCTTTACAAAACTGTAAGCTCCTTGATGTGGTTTTTGTTTCCTTCTCAAAGTTTAGCATGGCAATCTGCACCCTTGTTGAGTCAACGATCTTTACTGAATGTGCTAACTCACTATAAAGATCCAACAGGACAAACCTGGACACTGTAATTCTCAAATTCTGACTCCTCAGGAACTAATGTAAGAAAAAAGAATACAAAACTTTCTCCTTCCATTGACCCCAAAAATGGTAAAAACTGAACAACAAAACCACAAACCACTTCTGCAAAACACTAACATATCAGAGGTTTCAAGACCTACTTAATAGCCTAATAAAGCATCAAAGAGGACTGAAACTACAGTATTCACTAATATGAAATGGACACATAACCAAGCCTCCAAATCCATCTCCCCTATAAGACTTTGATCTCAAATGCATCTACGTTCCTAATGACAGAAAAACTGTCTTCTCAGGATAAAAAATGACATTTGTCAGTAATTTGAAAAAGCAGAAAGGGGCTCAGTTTCTCAACCCATAGAAGACTTATGTGGTTCTATTTGATTATGGGTAGGAAAATGTTGTAGAGACAGGAAACAATGGGAAGCAAAAAAGGGTACTTACTCTGCATGAAGCACTGACTACCTATGGTTTGAATGAAGATATAAAAGGTAAATGCTCCAAAATAAAATAAAAACCATGCCTACCAAATTTGGAAGTGACAATGAAGCTGGGGAGACAACTGGATGACAGACTTCAGACACACAGATTGTGACAGGTAGGAACAATGGAAAGACGGGAATACAAACAGAATGCAAAAGAGAAATGTAACTTCCTGACCTTGAGTCCCCACACAAATACTGAGTAGGGAAGACAGGGCTGAATAACAGCATGTGTCTTGGTTGGCTATCAACACAAAACAAGGCAATAGCTGCCCAAAGGCTCGTCTGTTCCTATGGAAGTGAAGGTGTTCCAATCTCAAACTCATACAGCCCTCATTTGCCATTGCTGAGCTGCCCTGACCTCAGAGGAATCACCCGTTGTGCAAATGTACAGAACTCGTGAGAGTCACAGATTTTGATGAGTATGAATTGTGTTTTAGGTTTCTACAGTTGCCTTTGGAGTGCAAACCCTCAGGATTTGTATGAATTACAAGCATCTGTCCCAACAACATAGCTCATGTTTTCAAAAGAAATGGATGGAGCCAAAAGTAAAATAAGCCCATCAAGAAGATACCTGTCAGTGTGGTGATAAGTACATGAATCGTCAAACAGCACAACATTTCTTGGAATTACAAACTTGTCTCTATAAAATAATATGAAGCCTATTACTTGGGTTAGTTTCTAATTATGGGGCCTACCATTTAAAGAATCTGACACCTCTAACAGAAGCCGCAGACCCGGACCGGAGCAGCTCGGAGGCGGTGAATAATAGCTCTTCAAGTCTGCAGTAAAAAATGGCCTCCAATAAAACTACATTGCAAAAAATGGGAAGGAAACAGAATGGAAAGAGTAAAAAAGTCGTAGAGGCAGAACCTGAAGAATTTGTGGTAGAAAAAGTACCGGACCGACGTGTAGTGAATGGGAAGGTGGAGTATTTCCGGAAGTGGAAGGGATTTACAGATGCAGACAATACTTGGGAACCCGAAAAAAATTTAGATTGTCCAGAGTTAATTGAAGCATTTCTTAATTCTCAAAAAGCTGGTAAAGAAAAAGATGGAACAAAAAGAAAATCTTTATCTGACAGTGAATCTGATGATAGCAAATCAAAGAAGAAAAGAGATGCTGCTGATAAACCAAGAGGTTTTTGCCAGAGGTCTCAACCCAGAGCGAATAATTGGTGCCACAGACAGCAGTGGAGAATTAATGTTTCTCATGAAATGGAAACATTCCGATGAGGCAGACTTGGTGCTGGCAAAAGAGGCAAATATGAAGTGTCCTCAAATTGTAATTGCTTTTGTGTGTGTGTGTGTGTGTCTGTGTGGTTTTTTGTTTTTTTTTTTTTTTTTGTGGTACACGGGCCTCTCACTGTTGTGGCCTCTCCCGTTGCAGAGCACAGGCTCCGGATGCGCAGGCTCAGCGGCCATGGCTCACGGGCCCAGCCGCTCCGTGGCATGTGGGATCTTCCCGGACCAGGGCACGAACCCGTGTCCCCTGCATCGGCAGGCGGGCTCTCAACCACTGCGCCACCAGGGAAGCCCTGTGGGTTTTATTTGTAATTGCTTTTTATGAAGAGAGACTAACTTGGCATTCTTGTCCAGAAGATGAAGCTCAATAATTGTCTGCATTGCTTTTTATATATATATTTTTTTATCAAAAATCTGGGTCTTGGTTTTTTTTGATTTATTAGTGTGAAGAAATAACTACATTCTAATGAAAATCAAGTTTGATATGTTCGTTTTGAAGTAGTACTGGGGAAGTTGTTGGGTTTGGGGGGGAATTTGGGGGGGTTTTGTTTCTGTTTTGCATCTGTAGCACTGGTTACTTTGAACAAATAAAAGCTTTCTGTAGTTGCTTCCTTTAGCAGAAAAGAACGTTTGATACCACGGTATATTATTTCCTCTGCATTAGAGAACAGCTTTTCTAAATGTTCGGGAAAATCTCCATAGTCATTACTCAATCGGAATTTAGAATTTGCATTTAACTCATATATGCCTAAGGACCATTCTGGGTTTTTTGTATGTGTATACATATGTAAATGGTTGGGGGTTTTCTGGTTATTGTTTAAATACATTTACCAAAACAAAAACAGCCTTTCACAACCAGGGATAAGCCCATGTTTCTGGGATTCTATCATTTTGAGCAATATAAGAAATCGCTTCAACTTCAATTGAAAAGTTAAGTCTTAACTTTTCAAATTAAATAATTTTGTAATTAATTAGACAAATTAATGTAAACAATTTAAATTGGATAATTTTTTAAAGCAGCCCTACCAGAATCTGCATCCATATCTACCATCATATAAATGCAGCTTTATATGTAAAAACCCCTGAAAGGAAAATTTTATCTCTGTCAACCCAAATGAAAAAACTAGAAAAATTCTGGTATGTGTTAATTAGCCAAGCAAGACTTAGTTAAATGGACATTTAAAGCTTCCTTTTGGCAAACCATTCTTTTATAAGAAGTTGAAATCCCCGTGCTGTGTTTACTGAAAGACTGTGATACATGGAATGTCTCAGACTTGTTAATGGAAACCTAATCAGATGGTTAGAGATGTTGGCAATTTAGGATCTGCAGGAATAAATGAGTGAACAAACTTTACTAATCTAAACTTGACCTGCATGTTTTTTCAAACTTTACCCCAACCCATTCCTTACATGTAGGCTCAATCTTCTCAGTATTTTGGGTTACTGGTTCAGCAGAAGCCAGGAAAAACAATAACTTGGTAGTAATCAGAATGTTTCTCAACTGTATATTGTTTACTTTATTGTAAATACTGGTGAACAGTGGTCAATAAATAGTTTTATATTCAAAAAGAAAAGAATCTGACACCTCTAAAACTAGACAATTTCTCAGTTCCCTTCTAATTTTGACATAATTATGATTTTAGAACCAAATCAATGAGGTCCATAAGAAATCAAACCTAGGACTAGTCTAATAAAAAATTTTAATATGATCTACAAGAAGGAAATCTTCACATCTGCAAATAATCCTAAACTCTTTGGGTCAAAAAAATACCAATTTAAGGAGTATAAATTGCAAGAAAAAGAATTTAAGGCTATATGAGAGGGCAGAAAAGTTGCAAACAGACCTCCATATGGGCAAATGCTGCTTGAAGAAAAATAATTTCAGCTCTACTTTTAGAACAATGGGCTCGGAACTATGACTAACCCAGAACAGAAACTTCAGTGTCATTGTATTCTGGTCCCTGCACTGTCACAATGTGCTTCCTCACCCATACACACACATTACCAGGGTCCTGATGCTGGGAATAAAACAGAAAACAAGACAAGCCATATCAGCATGCCATAAAAAAAATCCAGATTATCCCTACTGACTGGATGTTTCTGTCCCCTAAAGAGCTTAGTGATTATGCAGGAAGGGCCACTGAGCAAAAGTGCTATACTATATAAATGTGCCATGACATTCAGCCACCTGGTCTGAAACGAGTAGAATGAAAAATGCGTTGATCTCGCATCAAGCTAAGAAGAAGTTTTTCATAGGACCTGGCCATTGGCTCTCCTCACCCTGTTCTAGATCACCCAACAGATCAGGGTAAAAGCTTCAAATAGGGCCTTTTCTCTAATTCAAAAGAATTTCATATAGTATATTCAAATGCAAGATTAACAAAGCCTTTAGCTCCTTTAACCCATAAGTCAAAGTCTATGTAAGAACCACCCCAAGACAAAACACCTCATCTAGAAAACATGAGAATGAATACCTTGCCCTGAAGGTAGCAGGTACTCTTGTTCACAACAATCTTTTCCACTTAACAGAAATGCTGCAACACAGTGACTGAAACACACAACATTTTATGACTAAGCTTGCTAACTTGAGATAATATAACTGATTTCTATGTTTTGTTTTGTTTTTTATTTTTTTTGGCCGCAGCCGGCGGCTTTCGCCCCACCAGGGATCGAACCCGGGCCCCCTGCAGTGGAAGCATGGAATCGTAACCACTGGACCACCAGGGAATTCCCTGATTTCTATGTTTTACTATGTCAATTGAGAATCTAGATTCAAATGTTCTTCACAGTAGTCAGTCACTCCAATAGGATCACAAATTCTCTCACAATAGTTATTGGGGTATCAACTGAATCTCTTTTGGGTCAAGTTTCTGTGGAAGGAACCCAGAAACTGAGACCTAGAGAAAGACCCTTCTGGTTATTTGTCAAAACATCTGCGGTCATTTTTCATATTTTACTCTGATAATCCCAGAGTAAAATATTACAGAACAGAATTAAGAAACCCCAAATCCAAATTATAAGCATGTGTGTGTGGTTGTGTGTGTGCGTGCGTAATAAAGGTGGCACTTCAAAACAGCACGAAAATGATGGATTATCTAATAAATGGTACCAAGGTATTCCTTAAATATTTGGAGCAAAAATAAGGTAGTGTCCTATCTTACCTCATAAATAAAGTCCAGGCAGGTTAAAGTTTTAAATGCAAAAAGAAAAACATTAAATAACTACAATAAAACAAAGGCAGACATTTATTTTATCTCAGGGTAGGAAAGGCCCTTCCAAACCTAGGGGCAGAGGTGAAATACACAAAAGAAAACACTGATAGACTTGACTACATAAAAACAAAACATCTGTACATCAAAATAAAATAAAATAATAAAGCAAAATGGGGAAAACCGCTGCAATATATATGACAAAGAACTAATATTCTAACTACTTTAAAGCTTTTACGTATCAGCAAGAACTAATGAACATACGTCAACAGGGAAATGGGGAAAGGGTATGAACAGGCAATCCACACACAAAAAAAGAAAATGATGAACAAACACACACACAAATGTTCAATTCTATTATGAAAAAGAAATACAAATTAAGATATGAATTAAGTAACATTTTTACCTATCCAATTTGCAGAGATTTTTAAAAAATAATACTCCATGTTAGCAAGGTTGGTGGAGGTGGAGAAATATACCAAAATATATCAAATATATCAAAAGTCTTAAACATGGTCATATCCTTTGGCCCAATAATTCCACTCCAAAGAATTCATTCTGAAGGCACAATCACAGATTCACAAAAAGCCTCATACAAGGATATCCATCAAAGTGCTATTTATAAGATCAAAAAATTGCAACAAACAACCTACAAGTCCTCCAATAAGGGAATGATTACATGAATTATGGCACACACATGATGGAATATTGTTTAACTATTAAAAACCATTTTAATAAAATATGCATGACGCCAAGTTAAAAGAATGGATATAAGACTGCTTAAATACAATGATCCGAGTCTTGAAAGAGATACATACATACTATATGATATATAAAAGTTTGGAGGGAAATATATACAAACACAAGGCTATTTCTGGAGGTAGTTTTACAGGTGATTTGAACTTTTTTTACTTTGTATTTTGTTATGTTCCAACTTTCTACAAATCTGAATGTAATATTTATATATCCAGGAAAAATATAATTTTAAAAATTATATATTTTACAATTATATATATTATAATATAAAATAATTTGAGGGGGATGGGGAGGCAGACTGAAAAAGACAGGCCCAAGGATGAAGCCAGGACACACGTGCACTAGAAATTTCCCTCCTCACTGCTCTTGACTCCTTCATCATTTTCCTCTGGGACAGATCACCCAACCAGTTGCAGACAAATCCACTTAAATGTATTATCACTGTTATCACCTTGCCATCTTATCCAAGAGTAGACCAAAGAAGCCCTGCCAATGCATTGCTAAAATCTAGATATACCACATTTACCCTATTTCCTTGGTCTACCAGTCCAGTAACCCTGTCCATCAAGGCAATTTGGCAGTCTGACATGATTCGTTTGACTTTGGTGAACCAATACTGGTTCCAGTGCTCACCACTTCTTTTTTCTGAGTGTTTATAAAACAACTCTTGGGCTTCCCTGGTGGTACAGTGGTTGAGAATATGCCTGCCGATGCAGGGGACACAGGTTCAAGCCCTGGTCTGGGAAGATCCCACATGCCGCGGAGCAACTGGCCCGTGAGCCACAACTACTGAGCCTGCATGTCTGGAGCCTGTGCTCTGCAACAAGAGAGGCCACGACAGTGAGAGGCCCGCGCACCGCGATGAAGAGTGGCCCCCGCTTGCCACAACTAGAGAAAGCCCTCGCACAGAAACAAAGACCCAACACAGCCAAAAATAAAAATAGATAAATTAAAAGAAGGCTCAACATTTAAAAAAAAAAAACAACTCTTAATAATCTAGTTTGGAATTTAACCCAAGATTTACAAAATTCTCTTTCTCCTTTTTGAAAATCTGAAGGACACGTGTGTATCCAGATCCCCAATGCACGTATTTATATAAAATGTGTTAATTTCATCAAGTTGAAAAATCCCCAAATCTCTAGGGTCTTTGTTTTTTTAAGATATCTAAATTCAGTGAAAAGTAGTGAAAAGTAAACAAAGATCTATTTCGAGAGGATGAAAGCCTTATCACAGGAAAGAAGAGGGGAAGACAAGACCTTTATTAAAACAAGACTGTTATTAACTCAAGACTGTGGTTCGGGCTTCCCTGGTGGCGCAGTGGTTGGGGGTCCGCCTGCCGATGCAGGGGACACGGGTTCGTGCCCCGGTCCGGGAGGATCCCGCATGCCGCGGAGCAGCTGGGCCCGTGAGCCGTGGCCGCTGAGCCTGCGCGTCCGGAGCACAAGCTCCGCAACGGGAGAGGCCACAGCAGTGAGAGGCCCTCCTACCGCAAAAAAAACCAACCAACCAAACAAACAAACAAAACCTCAAGACTGTGATTCAACAACAGTCTAGGTACAAACAGGAGCTTGTGAATCGAATTCACTTACACTTATCTAACACAGAATTTGAGTTAGAAGAAACATGTGAGATCATTTTGCATAGTCCCCTCATTTTACAGATCAGAAAACTGGGGCCCATGGGGACTTCCCTGGTGGCACAGTGGCTGAGAATCCGCCTGCCAATGCAGGGGACAAGGGTTCAAGCCCTGGTCCGGGAAGACCCCACATGCCGCGGAGCAACTAAGCCTGTGCACCACAACTACTGAAGCCCGTGCTCCGTAACAAGGGAAGCCACTGCAATGAGAAGCCCATGCACCACAATGAAGAGTAGCCCCCCCCCACCGCTGCAACTAGAGAAAGCCCACGTGCAGCAATGAAAACCCAACACACCCAAAAATAAAATATAATAAAATAAATTTTAAAAAAAAACCAATAAAACAATTACCCTATGGTGGAATATAAGTCTAAATCTTCAAACAAACAAAGCAACAGTGTAAATACCAGGGTCAAGATTTCAACAAGCAACACATTAAATTAAAAAGAAATCCTAAAAAGCTATAAATAAATAAGAAATAATTCATTCTCTATATCATTCTAATCACTCTACCCCATCAGAAGAACCGATGTTTTAGAGACACCAAAGCTCCTAGGATTTTGCCTCAAACCATGTAACAAGGACAAGAAAGCACCTGTCTAGCTAGGTTCAGAATTCTTTGCCAACTCTAGCTACCATGTCCTTAGGCTACATGGAAGACAAAAAAGCACAGTGCACACGAGTACACACACAAACACACAAACACACACACACACACACACACACACACACACACACCTGTATATAAAGTTCAGCCCCAGGAGGCAAAACTGAAAAGAAAGCTAACATATTTCTCTCTTCTAAGTTTGCAAAACAGGGTGGGCCTAAAAGGGTGCAGCCACTTTGGGAAAGTCTGGCGGTTCCTCAAAAATGTTCAATGTTGTTACCTTATGACCCGGCAATTCCACTCCTAGGCATATATACCCAAAAGAATTGAAAACATATGACCGCACAAAAACCTCCCGTGAGGTTCATAGCAGCAGTATTCACAGTAGTTGAAAGGTGGAAACAACCCAAAAGTCCATCAACAGAAGAATGGATAAACAACTTATGGTATAACCATAGGATGGAATATCATTTAGCCTTAAAAAGGAATGAAGTGTTACATGCTACAACATGATGAACCTTGAAAGCACTATGCTGAAAGAAAGAAGACAGACACAAAAGACTACATGTTGTATGATTCCATTTATATGAACCAGCCAGAAAAGGACACTTTACAGAAACAGAAAGTAGATCAGTGGTTGCCTTGGGCGAGGGAAGGCAAGGGGAGGAGTTTGGGGGAAATGGGAAGTGACTGCTAATGGAACAGGACTTCTTTTTGGGGTGAGGAAAATGTTCTAAAATTGACTGTTGCACCACTCTGAACATTCTAGAAACCACTGAGTTGTACACTTTAAATGGGTGAATTGTATGGTATGTGAATAAGCTGGAGGGTTTTCTGTTTTGTTTTTTTTTTAAGGTGGGCCCTATCATTTTTATCAGGTCAGCATTCCTAGATAAAATTATCCGTACCCACGCCCTCCAGCACACAGTGATAAGAGTGGAAAGGTAGTCCCTTATCCTCCTGGTTCCCTCTAATCACCTGAGTAATAACAGTTGGCTTGCTCCGGTCTCAAGTCAATTTATAAACAACGTGAGAATCAGGGGACTAAGCAAAGCAAAACAATAAGCACAAGAAAAGATGCTCAACATCATTAGCCATTCGGTAAATGCAAATGAGAAGCACAATGAGGACTTCCCTGGTGGTACAGTGGTTAACAGTCCGCCTGCCAATGCAGGGGACACGGGTTTGAGCCCTGGTCCGGGAAGACTCCACATGCCACTGAGCAGCTAGGCCCGTGTGCCACAACTACTGAGCCTGCACTCCAGAGCCTGCAAGCCACAACGACTGAAGCCCGCGTGCCTAGGGCCCATGCTCCACAACAAGGGAAGCCACCGCAACAAGAGAAGCCCGCGCATCGCAACGAAGAGTAGCCCCCACTTGGCGTAACTAGGGAAAGCCTGCGTGCAGCAACAAAGACCCGATGCAGCCAAAAGTAAATAAATAAAAATTTTAAAAAAAGAAAGAAAAGAAAACCACAATGAGATATCACTTCACACCCACCAGAATGGCTAGAATCAAAAAAACTGACATTAATAAGGGTTGGCAAGGATGTGGAGAAACTGTAACCCTCACACTGCTGGTGGGAATGTGAAATGGTGCAGCCACAATGGAAAACAGCCTGGCCATTCCTCAAAAGCTTAAATATAGAGTTGCCATATGATCCAGTAGGTATATATAAACAAGAGAAATAAAAACACATGCCCATGCAGAAAACTGCATACAGATGTTCAAAGATAGCATTCATAATAGCCAAAAGAGTGGAAATAACCCAAATGCCCATCAACTCATGAATGGATAAACAAAATGTGATATATTCATATAATAGAATAGTATTCAGTCCTGAAAAGAAATAAAGTACTGATACATGCTACAACACAGATGAACCTTGAAAACACTATGTCAAGTGAGAGTAGCCAGTCATAAAAGACCATATATGAATCCATTTATACAAAATGTCCAGAACAGGCAAATCCATAGAAGCAGGAAGTAGATTAGTAGCACTGAGGGGGATGGGGAGGTTGGTGGGGCAGTGGGGTGGGGAGAGGCTGGGGGGACAGCTAAAGGATTTTTCTTTTTGCGGTGGTGAAATGTTCTAAAATTGACTGCTGGGATGGTTGCACAACTCTGTGAATTTTACACCACTGAATTACACCCTTAAATGAGTGAACTGTAAGTTCATAAAAAACATGAATGACAAATACAACTTTATTTCACTTGAAGAAATGGGAAATTCCTATTTACTGCATTAGTATTCTTAGGCCTGCACACATTTGCTGTTAAGTCAAGCCAACCAATTCCCATCTTTTGGCTCCTCCTGAGGTTTCCCCCACAATATCAGTCTATGGTAGTCTTCCCAAGTCCACGTTCCTTTTGCAGGAGAGGGGGCGTCTCCTTCAGGCTTCCAGCAGCCCCTCTACCCCCAGGTTACCTCCTCCTTTGGTACAGGAGCTTGTGGTCATCAAGACTTAAAAAGCTGACATTTGGGGGCCTTACCTGCTGGCGCAGTGGTTAAGAATCTGCCTGCCAACGCAGGGGACACGGGTTCAATCCCTGGTCCAGGAAGATCCCACATGCCGCGGAGCAACTAAGCCCGTGCTCCTCAACAAGAGAAGCCACTGCAATGAGAAGCCCGCGCACCGTAATGAAGAGTAGCCCCTGCTCGCCGCAACTAGAGAAAGCCTGCACACAGCAACAAAGACCCGACGCAGCGAAAAATAAACAAAATAAATAAATTTATTTTTTTAAAAAAAGCTGACATTTGGGAGTTGGCTTTAGTCCATCTGTTAACAGCTTCTGGCACCTGAAGAGTCTCAGAGCAGTATCTTCTGGGTAGAAAGAAGGGGCTCACAGCTTCTCTGCTGTGGAGAGAGGTCGTTGTGGTCTCTTGGCAAAAGCCCTGGACACGAAGTTCTCAGGAAATCTGACTTCAAATTGTGATTATGCCCCTTACTGGCTGTGGGATCTTGAGCAAGTCACTCAACCTCTCTGATCCTCACTTTCCTCATCTGTAAAAGAGGGATAATACCACCTATCCCACGGGGATATCCTGAAGATTAATGCTTACAAAGCCATCTAGAACGCAGACATACTCAGTAATTCAACAAAACATGTGCCAGGCTCTGGACTAGGTGCTGGGGCACAAAGAAAAATACAATAGTAGCTGCCTTCAAATTGTTCAGTGTAGAAATGCTGTTAACAGGAATTCATTTTCTTCCCTCCCTACATTCGCCTTCTTTTAGGACGGCAACAGGAGTTTCAGAACTTTGATTCTTTGCCTTGATAAACTTTCACCTCTGTGCTCTCAAAAGAGATCATGCTGATAGGGTGGCACCTATGTTTACATCCCTCATTCTCAAACAGGGGAGATGGGGTGGTAAACTTAAATGTTGTGGGGAAAATATCCCTTTTATGCTTTCAAGTTATTACCAACACTGATCCTTACACTCTTCCAGGCCTTACCTGAAGGTGTTTCCATGGTGAAAAGTGTGCTTCTTCAGCACTTTAAAATAAGTATGGAAAACCCTAGTTCTTTCTCATTCCCTGTACCCCCAGCTTGTATGGATTTATATTCCAGTTGAAAAGACTAGTCACAAAGGATCAGTTCCCAGTTTAGCTACCTTAGTGACCAATTTCTGGCTCACCTCCTGATCTGGGGTTCAGAATCTATGCTAAAAACAAAAGGGCTTTCCAGAAAAATACTAGCTGAGTTTATAAACAGAGGCTGACACAAAGCAACTAGGGAGGAAAATGTAGGAGATAGTTTCTAAATCAAAATGTTATAACATGAAAACCATCCTTCCCTTGGTGGAGCAATTCCACAAGTCACAGAAAAATATTTTTCATTTTAGAATAGATTGGAAGAGAGCCTCTGCCAAGAGCCAGTTGTTTCAATTTTCAATTTGAATTTTAAGCAGGATTATACATGCCCAAGAACATCATGCTATTTTTAGCTAAATAGGTAGGATTGCTGTGTCCACAACAGTTTGGAGCAATCAGGAGTGAAACTATTAAACAGCATCTCTCACTGTAGTAGCTTATCATTTGGCACTTCTATATCTATTTTAATATTTTCCAAAGCGTCATCATACAAATATTTGTAAAGCACCCATGCTTAGGCACAATACAAAGTTTAAATAGATAGACAAGGTTCCTATCTTCATTATGGGTTCAACCCATTAAGCAACCAGATATATGAAAGAATCTCACAGTTAGAGCAAAGTCAGAGCTGCCATCCAGCCCCTAACTGCCCAGATGAGATACATCAGGAAGCAACTGTCCTACACCTATCACCCTTCCAATGCTTGCACCATCTCTATGTATTCAAAAGAGAGGGGTAATGAAAATGTTCTAAAATCGACTGTGATGATGAATGCACAATTCTGTGAATACACTAAAAGCCACTGAACTGTACACCTAAATGGATGCATTGTATGCTGTATGAATCATATCTCAATTAAGCTGTTAAAAAAAAGGAGAAAAATTGTTCTTACTCTGATTGCTCTAATTAGTCAAGGCTATTTTTTTTAAGCTCTCGTACTAAAGGATATCTAGCTAAAGGCTGCACTGGTTTGGCAATGGTGCCTCAAGGGCCACCATGGAGACCACTCTAATCTTTCCCTCACCCTCTCTTCTATTATTTTCCCAGTTCCTTTCCTCTGCTCCAACTAGGTCTTAGGTTTCTCAGGTATTCCCAAGCACGATTTGTCCCAGCTGGTGGACTTCAGGATTAAACTGATTGCTGACCCTCGGCAACTTTCCCTTCATGACCTTAGGCAAGTCATGTCCCTGCTCTCCTGTCGCTGTTCTGGTTTGCACAATGAGGGGTTGGACTACGTGATCCTTTCCAGCTCCCACATTCCATGTGAAAAAAATACAAATGATGAACACTTACTTGGCCAATAACATACAAAGTCTCTGCCATTTTAGCCAACAAACATATATTTGGATCATTCATTTTGTAAATGCCTATGTGATGCAATCCTCCAAAGAACAGTATTTAACATAATTATAAAATGATCAACATGGAGTCCTTATTCTTAAAAACTATCATTTTATCAAAGAAAATTCAGAGCCCAACACGGAATGCTTGATAGTCTCTCTGGACCTGTTTCCAAGGGTCCATTTTTGAATGGAAAAAAAAAAAGCTTTTGCATGTTGGGGCCCTGTTGGATTTTCCAAACCAAAGGAAGAAATGAGATTGGGGTGGCAGAGACTTAACAACAGTAGTTCAACTAAATCCTAAGAGAAGAAAGGCTTTGTTTGGCAAATGGTAGAGAGACCTAGCATAAGACAGCACCCTGACAAACATCAAAAATGCTCAGAAATATGCCCAGAGAGCAATGAACACTGAAGGAATCCCTTTAGCCAGGACAACTTGCAGCTTTTTATGCAAATCAATTACATTCTCCTAACAAAACTCGGAGAAACATGTAGTCACCAGTTTCCAACATACTACCACCAAATTCACAGTACTGTTTCCATGTGCCCAGCATCAGTGAGCAAAACCAAAAGAAACACATCAATTTCTCCTTCACACACACACACAAATATGCAAGAGAAACCATTTTCTTTGCAGAACCTACGTTGCCTAAGTTGTGGCCATGAAATGGATAAATATTGGTTGCTAATAAAAATCAGATGGTGAGCTCTACACTGAGAAGCAAACAGCATGCCCAAGCATCATAAAAACAATAACCCTAATGTGTGTTTCTTGTCATTAGGCGGGACACCCAACATGGAAAGAAATGACTCAAAGTGTCCATTTGCATCCCTCTTTCCTACTACCTCAGACCAACAAGCTCTCCTGTTAGTCATCTCCCTACACTTGTCCCCATCAAAAGGGCCTAGTGCATAAGGTTGCAGGCCCCTCTCTTGTTGGCCTTCAGGCTCCTGGCTTGAGGCGCTGAACAAGGGGTAGGGGGGCAGCGGAAAGGACAAAGGTAGGCGCTTTCGATCCCTCACGGCTTTGCAGCAGGGCTGCCAGCCTCTCCCCATTCTCATCACGGAACAGAGCACCTGCCCTAAGGGACAAAGGCTGGCCTTACAAAGAGGAGGGGGAGGCGAAAGGAGTCGGCGACAGTCGCAAACGCTGGCAAACAAAAGCGGGCATGGGGGGGGTCCGAGAACACCAAGCCCACCTCGGGGGTTCCCAGAGGTCGCCAGGTCGGGGTGGGGGGGAAAGGAGGCGTAGTAACGGATGTGGGGGAGGGGAAGACGGAGAAAATTCCTCTGAGGACCGAGATTAGGGAGCTGCTGGGGGCGCAGCCGCCGGCAAGAAGGAGAGTGGGGGGCGGACAGAGGTCCCAGGCGAGAAGGGGCAGAGTTTGTGGGTGGGGAGAGGTGATGGCCAAGAGGTGGAGGCCGGCCGGGGCTCAGCCGCGCGCATTGCTCCGCGGGGCCGCGAGGGACCCTCGGGAGGGGCTCCAAAGCCGCGCGCCGCGCGGGGCTGGGGACACGCGACCCAGGGATTCCGGGGAGAGCTCAGAGTTGGGGGCGCAGTGTGGGAAAAGAGAGAGTCTGAGAACAGAACCGTAGAGAGGCTAGGGGGGACTGTGAGGGGGCCTGACCCCCGTCCGCCCCACCTCACCTGGCGCCGGGTCGGAGTCCAGGTCTAGTGCTGAGAAAGCGCCAGCTCCGGCCGGCCCCTCTGTCCCGCGCGGGAGACCACGGACACAAAGCGGGGCACGCGGGAGGAGGGGGGGAGGAGGGGGAGGAGGAGGAGGAGGAGGGGGAGGGGAGGGAGGAGGAGGAGACGCCTGAGGCGCGCGAGGCGGGGAGGGGGGAAAGGAGGGGCGCCCGCCGCCCTCCGCCTGGGTCAGGGGGCGGGGCGTGAGGCTGGAGGCCGCGCTCGGCCGGCCAATGGCCACCCCGCCGGCCGGCTGGCTCAGGCGCGCTATCCCGCAGCTCACCTCGGCACCTGGGCCTTGGCTGGCCCCAGCCAATCAAATGCTTTCATTTGCATAACCGGCCCCTCCCACTCGCCCAAGCCGGGGGACTGCTCCCGCAGAACACAAAGAAGGCCCCCAGCAGGGAAAGGGGGGTCCACTTCCGATTCCCTACCTGGAGAGCCTAGCATCACCTTTTCAGCGCGTTTATGGCTGTTTCACGGTCACCCTGATGAGGGGAGAAGTGGGGGGTCATAGAGGTTTGGCCCAAGCACTCTTAAGAGGTTGGTACTCTTCTCCCTCAAGTCCTTCTAACCGAGAACTACCCTCCTGTTCCAGGGAACACAGTTATGTTCTTCGCCTCTTGAGCCCTCCGCCTCTGCCTCCCTCCTCCTCCCCTTTTTCCAGTAGCCCCAATCTCTGCGCTTCCTCCCGTAAACTGCCGCCCACTACTGGCCTTCAGCTGCATTGCAGCCCTATTCACCAGGCTCTGAGCACAGCCTTGATTGATGCTCCCAAGCTGTCCAAACCTACCCCAGTCCAGAAGGAAAACGAGAGAGGAAGAGGTTACTGTACCAGTGTAAGAAAGGACCTAGTCAAGTGGCTTTGTTACCTATGATGGCAAAAAGCCAGCAGTTAGTAATAAGTCTAATCTCCCCAAATCATCTTGTTCCACCTTCCTTCTCCTACCTTCAGGTCTGTACTGGGCCACAATAGTGACTGACTGGCCAGCCCGTTTCAGAGCAGCCGCAGCCTGCTCATGAGTTGCATTCCTCAGGTTCACGCCATTCACCTGTCCAAAGAGAGGAGTTATGAGCCACCCCAAAAGCAAGAAAGGAGTCCTCTGTTGTCCTGAGTTAGGAGAGGGAGATGGGTAGACCATCTCTAAGCCTACTTGGATGCCTTTCTCATCCAAGGATGGGCAATATCCCATCCTTGCCCCTAGGATGAGACCTAAAGGATATATCTCTAGCATAATAATATCTTTGTGGGGGTCAAATGCCAGCCAGGGTTAAGATCCAAGAGATACTCACTTCCTCCTTAAGTATAAGTCTGGTTCCCTGTCCCTCACTAAGGACATCTATAAAGAGAATACGGGGCTTCCCTGGTGGCGCAGTGGTTGAGAGTCCGCCTGCCAATACAGGGGACACGGGTTCGTGCCCCGGTCCGGGAAGATCCCACATGCCGCGGAGCAGCTGGGCCCGTGAGCCATGGCCACTGAGCCTGCGCGTCCGGAGCCTGTGCTCCACAACGGGAGAGGCCACAACAGTGAGAGGCCCGCGTACCGCAAAAAAAAAAAAAAAAAAAAAAAAGAGAATATGTTTTCTCCAGCTTTTAGCCTTCCCCCACTTCAAGAAGCATTCCTTGGAGACAGCCAGGTCTTCCCTCCTCCCTTTCAGACTGGCATAGCTCCCATCCTCCCACCTTGCCTTTGTCTCCTCACCGATAAGATCCGGTCTCCTCTGCGCAGCTCCCCACTCAGGTCAGCTGGGCCTCCTGCCAGGATGAAGGAGACGAAAATGCCTTCTCCATCCTCTCCTCCCACGATGTTGAAGCCCAGGCCTGTGGAGCCCTTGTGCAGGATGATCTTGCGGGGCTCTCTGGTGGGAAAGGAGTGGAAGGGTCAGGACAAAGTAGGTATAAACCGTTGTCCCTGCGAGGGCCAGCCTGGAACAAGGCCCATATGGCTGTAGACGGACTTAGGTTCCTAGGTATGATACTCTGTTGCTCCCTTTCTCTCCTGAAACCTGCTTGGCTGCTGTTTGCTTCCAGGTGCCAAGTTTCAGTTGTTCTTCCTCCCTTCTTCCTGAGGGCTTGGAGTCAACTTCCCAGTGGACAGTCCCCGACTCTCTCTGGTCAACAAACCCCTACCCTGGGCTCTAGAGACCATATCTCAGAGCCCACTCACTGGTCCTCTTCCTCCCCAGATTCTCCCATCCTACCAACTGGTGTGATTTGAACCCTGGGCCACAAGAAGGGGAATCAGTTAGGGGCTGTGGGATGGCCCTGGGGTTGATTGCACTCACCACCCACAAACTGTGCATACTTACTTTATACATGCTTCTCCGCAGTCTCAAAAATCCACCGACCAACTATGACCCCTCCTACTTTCCCCAACAACAGGTTTAGTCAACAGCTAGCACTATGTACCCTTGCTGGGTGATGTGGGAGATAGAGATAAAGAAATCCCAGGTCCCCAGAAGATGCTTAGGAGCCTAACTGAAGAGAGGAGACAAACACATGAAAACTCCGACTCCAACTAACCATGTCTAAGGAATCCCTCTGTAAATGGTCAGTGTCATCAAGTGAGAGCAGCTGCGGCTCCTGTGTATCCATACAACCTGACTCAGCACACTTGCCCAGCCCACTGCCTTCACTTTAAGCATCTTTCATCTGAGGAGCCCCAGGTCCGAGGCTCTTCCTTTCTTGCTCCCAGTCTCAGGTGCGAGGCTCCTTCCCTGAGACCCGGATGCTCTTGCTAAAGCCCTCCTCTCCTCCTACCTGGCATCCCCTCCAGGCCGCAGGGAGCGGAGCGGCCAGGCCCACCTCTGCGAAGCCCTCCTCCGCGAAGCCCTCCTCCAGGCCGAGGCCGAAGCTGAGCCCAAGCCCAGGGGCAAGCCGGAGCCTGAGAATTTGCGTGCCCTCTCCATGGCTCCTCCAGCTCCCCCCGCCCCCGCCCCCGCCTACTCCGTCAGCCTACCCTTCCGGCTCTACTGCAGCCAGCCCAGCAGCCTCCCAGGCCCCACCCTGCAGCAAACCTGTCCCCCGGAACCCCTGCCGGCCCAACCAGTTCCGCAGCGGCAGCAGCCTCCAGAGTGGGGCGGGGCCGTTCCCTGCGTGAGAGGCCACCTGGCCCGCCAGCCTCCCAGCATCCCGGACCAACCCCACCGGCTGAACTGCTCTCTTCTCTAACGTGGAATGGTTGCAGCAGAGGGGGCTGCAGCTGTCTCGGGGCAGGAAATCCCGCAGCCTCCACCTCCTCAGCCCCCTAAACACTCCATCCTACCCTTTCTCTGCACTTGCGAATGGGGGCCACACACTTGGCACTCCCCCTGATGGTAGAACTTGTCCCTGCAGCCACCTCTGTCCCTCCTTAGGGTCCCAAGGGCCTGAGAGGGGGCCTTAGACCCCAAAGACACGAGGTATGAGGGCTTTATCCTCTTCTATGCCATACTACGAGGAGGCCTGTGGCCAGCCAGAAGCGATTCCTCTCCGCCCCATCCCTAGGTAGGATGCGGAGGGGCGGGGCGGGGGAGGGGGTCTTACCTGGTGAAGTCCTCCTCAGCCAGCATGTGCCTGGGGATAGGAGAGTAGCGGGCGGGGGGAACCTGAGGAGGAGCAGGGTAGCTGACCTTGCTCTCCACAGCCCCGAGATAACCCAGGCTGGAGTTATGGCTTATGTGGTTGTCAGCCAAGGCAGTAAAAGCTGGAATCGAGAAAGGGAGAGAAAAGTTCCGAGACCACTCCCCAGTGGTACCCTACTCCACCCGCCACCAAGGGCTGACCACCCCCCCCACCTCAGATGTAAAGAGACCAGACCGAGGGATGCAGATTCCTCAGGCATCTCCTCCCCACTCCACCCCCTAGGGTTCCTCCTCCACAGTCCCTTTCTGAATTCTGAGCTCACTCCTGTGAGTCTTAGAAAGAGCTAAAGTCAAGGCAATCTACAAAGAAAGGCATGACTAGAGGTGTGACTAATAATAATCCCTCACATCTCTATAGCCTGATACAGTTTTCCAAGGGCTTTCTCGTCCGTGATCTCATTTGATCCTTGCAGCAGTCCTATGAGGAGGGCAGCACATATATCATTAGCTCCTTTTTGCCAAAGAGGAAACTAAAGACAGGTGAAGGGGACTTGTCCAAGGGCACCCAGGTATAAGGGACAGGGCTGGGATTTGGACTCAGCTTTCCTGAGCACCAGTCTTATTCTCTCTCTCTCTCTCTCTCTCTCTCCTCTCTCTCTTAACAAGGAGCATAAACTTGTTCCCTTCCAGAAACCAGGGGGCAGGGCTTCAGGACAGGGACAGGGCAGACTGGTACGTACTGCTGGCGTAGTCGGGGGGTGCATACATGTCGTTGAGGTGGAGGCTGCCTGGCTTGGCCACCTTCAGATAGACCATGTCAGATGTGTTCTTCAGCGAGGCCACAGCTTCCTCATGCCTCACATCCTGCAGGTTGGTGTTGTTCACCTAGGAGAGGAGAGGCCTTAGGGCTGGCACTGGGGAGAAAAAGGGAGGGCCTCCGCAGGGAACACTGAGGGGTGCCCTTTCAGTGAAATTCAACAGTGCTCTATCTAACAGAGGTCCAAATACAGTGCTGTGAGGGGCAGAGAAGCAGGGGGTAGGGGGGGACAGGTGAGGGAGTTCCAGCCATGAAGAGGACTAGGGCCTTGCTATCTGGGGACACACAACTCAGATGATGCTCTTGAAATTTCCCATGATGCCTAGTCCCTGAGTGAGGTTCAGGTGGAGGGAGAGGCTACTAGACCTCCACCTCCCCACCCCGCCATTTGGGCATCCCCAGGAAGGCTGTCTCACCGCCAGCAGCCGATCCCCGATCTGTAGGCGTCCATCCTTCTGAGCAGCACCCCCCTCAATGATCTTGGTGATGTAGATGCTGTTGTCTCCTGGGATGTGCTGGTTGCCAATCCCCCCAGCAATGCTGAAACCCAGGCCTGGGCGGGAGCCAGCAGGGAGTGGGAGAGGGACACAAGGAGAAGTTAGAACACGCAGTCAATCCCAACCCCAATCCCCCGCACCCAGCCAAGCCACCAGCCCCATAGGAGCTCCCCCCAGGGATCCCAAACACCAGGCTGCCATCCCGAGGTCAGTACAGGTGAGATGTGAGATCAAGAAAGAAGGATGTGAGCTGCACCAGGGAGTCAGGAAGGAAGTGAGGGTATTCCCTTCCAATTCCTACAGGGCGAACCAGTGGCCTCTGGCCAGAGCACGAGAACCCAGAGGGCCGCACCTTTGGGCCCTTTGAGCAGGTTGACCTCCATGATGGTCTCTGGTGGGGGCTGTCGCCTCCGTACCACCAACCGCACCACAGGGCCGGCCTCCTTCAGTGCCTCCACCGCCCGGCTGTGCACCACCTCTGACACATCCACCTCATTCACCCGCAGCACACAGTCATTCACCCTGTGGGGGAAGCCCAAGAGGCATGACACCCTGCTACCCCCCCCCCCCCCCCCTCTCCCCCCCCCCCCCCTTCCTCTCCCCTCCCCTTCCCCTCCCTCCTCACCCCTCCCCATCTCAGATCTAATTCAAGGGTCATCCTGCCAGGCGGCCCTCCTCCCCTCACCTCCATCCTGCCCCTGCCGTCCCCAGCCCTGCTTCCAGGCCACCTCACCCCAGCCTCCCGTCCATGGCAGCTGCTCCACCAGGGATAATCTTCGTAATAAAGATACCAGGGTCATCGGGGACATGGGGGTTGTCGATTCCACCAGCAATGCTGAAGCCCAGGCCAGAATTGCCCTGCAGAAGGAAGTGGAGGGGCACAGTTTTCTCATTTAGAAGGCATGGGGGAGGGTTTCCGGGGCCCCATCTACCCCTGCCCCCAAAGAGCAGCTTCTCCAGGCCTCAGAAGGGGCCACGGCAGGCTGGGGCACATTCGTCACCAATCTGGCAGATTCCCAGCCTGTGCTGACCATTCTGGCGTGGAGGCCTCAGCGAAGCCATCCCCTCCCCAATTCCCCGGGCCTCAGCGAGCAAGGTCAATTAATATTTGTTAGACAGCTGATTGATTGATGCAGTGATGCAGCCTCTGAGGGCCGCCGTTTCCCCATTCTCTCAATGCAGGTCCCCCACGAGTCTTGAGACCAAGATTCAGGGCCCTCCCCTCTCCCCGTTCTAACCCTGCCCTCCCATTTTATCCTGCCCCACCTCCAGACTCACCCGCTCAAGGACTATCTCCTCATACTTGAACATGCCATCACTGCCATTCACCTAGGGGAAGACACAGGCAGGGCCCTAAGTGCCTCCTGCGCCGCTCCCCCGTACCCCCTGGTCAACCTGCTTGTCCCCCAACTCCCCACAGAGTAGTAGGAGAGCCCAAATTGACCCTGAGACATCTGTTGGCCACAGATGGGACAGGCTGACCCTGAGGAGGCCCCCCCTCCCCTTGCTTCCAGCCATATCAGGCCCAACCCAGCTGCTCATTTAGCCCAGATCAATTGTTTGGGACCGAGCCAGCCAGTGGTGCACTCACCAAGAGGTGGCCATTGATGTTCTGGCCACTCATCACCTTGCCCAGCAAAGCTCATGGGAAAAAGAAAAGTTACCCCCTTCAGAGTACCTCATGAACCCTCATTCTATCTCCTGTGTCCCCAAGAACCCAATTCCTCAAATGGGCAGAAGTCAATCCATTTTCTATCAAGGGGCTTTTGATCCCGAACCCTTTGTGTTTCCCAGCAGAAAGGGATCTGCTCGGGAGTCAGAGGCAAAGCCAGGGGTAGGACAGGAGCAGAGTGGACAAGATGCCCCATGAGGGAGAAGCTGACGACCCATGGACTGATTGGCAGCAGAGTCCACGGCCTTCAACATGCAATAGCCACAGGAGGAGAAGCGAGGGAAAGGGATGGAAACAGGGTTGGTCTGACCAGCCCATAGACATGGCCTCTCAGACAGGACTTACTTGTGGCCACTGTCAAGTGAAAATATGATTCTGGACAGACAAGTAGCACCTGCTCCCTGGCTTTCACTCTTATCCCCAAGAATGGAGGAGCCCTCTTGCCTCTCTCCCCAGATAGCCTGGTGCCCCTCCCCCATCTTTCTCTGGCTGTGTTGCCCCTTTCCTGACCCCTGGTCTCCTCGTCTGAAGAGGGAAGCTGCAAACCCAGGGTGAGGGCTCCTCTGCATGCCCTGCTCTGCTTCCCCTCCCACCTACACCCCACACAGCTTTGGCTTCGAAAAGCAGAGAGGAGGAGAGGGCTGGCTGGTCATGCCTCCACCTTTTCTGAGCCTGGCCCCAGGGCTTTTTGCCCTGCAGCCCTAGGAGTTGGTGGGAGGATTCTCACTGCAGCCCTACTCCTGTCCCTGATCCCAGGAGGAAGAACCGATGGCTCTTAAGAGCCCGCAAACCAACACCACTGCCTGAAGTACCATGCAACAGACACATAGGCAAAAGGATTTCCATGTAGCTCTTGTATGCATCTGGTACACCATGTGTGCCCACATGTGATAGCCATGCTTCAAGTCCAGCTCTGGTGAGACCCAGCAGCTCCCAGCTTCCACTGGTCCACCCTCCAGCCTCCCACCACCCCCCTCAGGGAACCTGCTCCCAGGGCCAGGAGCCAGCCAGGGATCAGCCCTGGCAAAGAAACCTTGACCAACTGGCCCAGCCTTGGGACTGGCAACTATCTACCAATTGAGCAGGACAAGCACAAGAGAGTGTTTACAAGGGTAGGGCCCCAGGATGGAGGAGAATCCGCTGGAGAGGGCAAGGGGCCAAGGCAAGGGACACAGGAAACAGTGTGGACAGACAGTAGGCCAGAACCGAGGACTCCTCTCCCCAGGAAGTCCCCACCTTTGCTTCTGAGTGAGAGCACATCTGATCCCCAGAGGGGGACAGAGGTGGCCAGAACGGTCACCAGCTTGGGGCAGCCAGCACCTGCCCTCCACAACAAAGCCTCCTCCTCCCCTCTCCCTACCCTGGAGGCTGCAGAGCCGAATAACCGGACAGGCCCTCCGCCATGCATGCCAGGGACCCGGCTCTGCCGGCCCAGCCTCCATTTTGCTGCTTCTCCCACAGATGCTCCTTCCATTTTCTAAGCTGGCAGTTTATTTAGGCTGGGAGTGGAAGCCGGAGTTGTGCCCAGCACCCAGGGGTTCCCAAGCTGTGCCAAGTCAGGACTGGGGGGCCAAGTTCTCCCACATCTTGCGGTACCCAAGGGGAAGATGCCCCACCGGGGCCAGTCCCTGCACCATAGCAGCTGCCCCTTGCCTGGCTCCAGGCATCATGCCTGTTCTGGAGCAAGGAAGCTGGCTTCAGTCCCCCCCTCGCCCCCTGAGTACACATACACACTTCAGAGCTGCTTGGACAAAAGAGTCCATCCTTCTCAGCAGCCTCTCAGCCTTGCTTGGGACGTGTCTCTCGCCTCCTCCCCCTCCCCTCCCTTGCCTGTCAAGCGCCTCTCACCAGGGACACCACACACGCGCGTGCACGCGCGCGCACACACACACACACAGAGGCACACGCGTGCACACACTTGCAGCCACATGCTCATATACATGTAGCCACACACACACAGGCAAACACAGCCAAACCTGCAGCTTCATCTACAGAGACACCTCCACATTCAGAGAGACGTCCCCACATGTCCATGTGCACATTCACACACAAAGGGACTAGGACGGAGAGGGACTCATGGCATCAAGGGATGAAGCTCAGCAAGCTGGGCACATGGGCTCCTCGACATAGATTCACAGGAGCTCCACTGCCTTCCTCCACACACCTCAACACACACACACACACACACACACACACACACACACACACACACACATACACGTCCCCCCTACACAGAGCACCTTGCCCCCTCCTCCCCTCCTGTGGAGACACACACCGCACACAGCCCCCGCAGAACCTCCCACCCCCTGCCAGACACAGAGACACTGCTAACCCCCCCCGCCCACGCTGAGGCGAACCCAATCCCCCCACACGGGAGAATGTGCCCCTCCGCCATGCCTTCGCCTCCTGACACACAGCTCCTCCCAATCCCCTCCAAATGGAGACCCCCAAACAGACACACTGGGAAGCACACACCACCTCTCTTGGCCCAGCTGCAATGCTAGGGCTCAGGGTCTGCGGGCTGGGAGCCCTGGGAACCCGTGCTGCACCCCAGGCCTCCAGGCGCCCACTCCCCAGCCCCCGTGGGTTGCCCCACCACCACCCCCTCTGCTGATCCATACCTGCTCATACCAATCGCGGTTGGTACAGGTGCACTCGGGCCACCAGCTGGGGCCGCTGCCGTTGAGTTTGGGGGTGCTCTTGCCCGGGACTGGCTTAGGGGGCACTGGCCCCACATCCCGGCCGGTGGGGATGAGCTTGGCCTTGGTGCGGGGGGTGGGGGTGGCCCCCGCCTGCGAGGGCAGGGTCTGCGAGCTGTAGCCCCCGTAACCGGCGCTGGCTCCATTGCCCCCACCTGGCCCGTAGGGGTCGGGTACCTGCCAGTCCCCGTAGCCGGGAGGCTCGAGGCGCCGCAGGGCGGCCAGGCGGGTCACCTCATAGCACTCGGGGCACTTACAGCAGTGCTGGTGCTTGTGCATGGCACTGCCCCCCGCGGCCCGGACCCCCCAGCCCACGCCGGTTTCCACACCGCCGCTGCCGCCGCCGCCGCTGCCGCCAGGCTCCCGGGCACACTCACACTGCTCGGACCAGGAAGGGGGGGGCACCCGTGGGGGCGCCCGGGCGGAGCGGGGCCTGGGGCCGGGCGGGCGTCCCGGGGCCTCTGCCCCCACGCTGCCCCGCACCCACGGCTCCCCCTCCAGCACTGGCGGCTCCGTGTCGCCCGTCGTGGCTCCTGGGCCGAGGCCCAGCGGCAAAGAAGAAGCGGGAGCCTGGGCAGAAGCTGGGTGCTGCGAGGACCGCTCCCGCACTGGTCCCCAGGATGGATCTGAGTGGAGTCAAGAGCATCTCTCCCTGGCTCCCTTCTCAGTTGATTCCAGCCAATCAGCGTGCAGAGTCAGGCAGCGGCAGCGGCAGCGGCAGGAATGCTAAACAGCGGCTCCTTAAAGGAACAGAGGCAGTGGCGCCCCCAGGCTCAGCCCCAGCTCCCCAGATATCGGGGGTAGGGCCAACCCTAGGGCAGGGACAGGGGACTTGTGCCACGGGTGAGCTCAGCCCCCACTCTCGTGCCCCCTCATCTCCAATTTCAGCCTGTCCTCGGCCCACTCCACCCCACCCCACTACCAAGAGGGAGTTGCAGGGAGATGCTCAATGGGTCCCCGGGCTTGCTCTAAGCTGGGGCCACCAGAAGTAAAGACTTGAGGCGGCAGAACAGATCGAAGGGACGTTAGAGCAGCGTGAGGGAGGTGCTCTCTCCTAACAGGGGACCAAGGAAGAGGGCAGCTTAGGAGGCTACTCTCTTGTCAGGGCCTCTTCCTCAGGACTATTGTTCTCTCAACCTCTAGGCCCCGAAATGACTGCAACCTCACACTTGACCTGCTTCCATCACCAATGAGGGACTCAAGCCTAGAACAGAAGGAAAGGAAAGCTCTAAGCTTTTGTCCCTGGCGCACAGATTCCTGTCTCCTCAACTCCACTCCTGCATGGTTATGATGGGGGAAAGAGCTTCAGGATGCCAAGAGAGTAAAGAAAGTCCAGGGCAGAAGGAAAGGTAAGAAGAGATCTGAAGCGAAAGAAATCCGGGTGTCTGGAGAAGAAGTTGGGAATACTTATCCAAGGACATTTCCTTAGCCTCTCCTGGCTCAGTCTGTTGGCGGATGGAAGAAGGATGACATGCTGGGAAAACTCTTATCTTTTTGCTGTTCTTTATGTCATTAGCTACCAATTATTGAGTCTTCACAAAGTCCTAAGTGCTTTACATGCAAACAAAACCCCTACCAAGGTGCTACTATTATTATCTGACTTTTACCGAGAAATTGAGGCTCAGAGATGTTAATACAGCTAGGTTACACAGGTGGAAGTGACAGAATCAGGATGCAAATCCTGGCCATTTGACTCCAGAGTCCACGCTCTGAACCACTCAAGTCCAACAGGTCTATTCTAAGTTCTCCTGCAGACCTCAGGTCTCAGTTCAACGAACATTCATTGCACACCTACTCTGTGCAAGACCTTGACCTAGGCCCTAGGGCTACAGAAATTCATTCTCAAGTCAACAGGTATTCACTGAGCACCTGCTATGTGCCAGACACTGTTCTAGGATTTGAGAATATAGCAGCAAACAGAACAAAACACAATAAATCCCCGCCCTTGGGGTGTTCACATTCTAGTGAAAGGGCACAGACAAAAAATAGCACAATAAATAAATGAAGTATATACTACGATATATGGTGATAAGTGCTATGGGAAAAAAGAAAAAGAGCAGAGAAAGCAGGATTGGGAGTACTAGGGAAGGACATGAGGTTGTGATCATTTTTCTTCAAGTTTTTTAGCCCTGCATTTTAACATGAGAATTTTCAAACATACAGAAAAATTGAAAGAATTTTACAGGGAACAAACATCCAATTGCCACCTAGATTCTCATTAACATTTTACTATACTTGCTTTATCACATGTATATCCTCCACATATCCTCTCCAACTTTTTTAAAAATGACAATTTGCAAACATACAGAAATGTTGAAAGAATAGTACAAGGGACACCTACACATCTTCCTCATAGAGCCAACAACTGGCAATGTCTTGTTATATTTGCTTTATCGATCTATCTACAATTTCTTCTGAACCGTTCAAATGTACGTTATAGATTTCATTACACTCCTCCCCTAAATATTTCAGCATTCATCTTGTGGGAATAAAGGCATTCTCCCACATAACCACAATATGATTATGACATCTAAGAAAATTAACAATAATTTCATATCATCTAATATCGTCTAATGTCCAGTCTATATTCAAATTTCTCCAAACTTGCCTTTTATCATTTTTTTTTAACATCTTTATTGGGGTATAATTGCTTTACAATGGTGTGTTAGTTTCTGCTTTATAACAAAGTGAATCAGTTATATATATACATATGTTCCCATATCTCTTCCCTCTTGCGTCTCCCTCCCTCCCACCCTCCCTATCCCACCCCTCCAGGCAGTCACAAAGCACCAAGCTGATCTCCCTGTGCTATGCGGCTGCTTCCCACTAGCTATCTACCTTACGTTTGGTAGTGTATATATGTCCATGCCTCTCTCTCGCTTTGTCACAGCTCACCCTTCCCCTTCCCCGCCTTTTATCTTTTTTAACATCAGAACCTAATCAAGGCTGTCACATTGCATTCGTGTCTTTAGCCACTAGAACAGCCCCAATCTTAAAAGAAAACCTTTATATTTTGAGATAATTATAGATTTACAAGGAAGTTGCAGAGATAGCACAGAGAGGGCCCGTGTACCCTTCACCCAGTTTTCCTCAATGATTGCATCTTACATAATTATAGTACAATATCAAAACCAGGAAATTGACATTGGTATAGTGTGTGTATAGTTCTATACCATTTTACCACATGCAGAGATTTCTGTAACAACCACTGCAATCAAAATACAAAACTATTTCATCACCACAAAGACCTACTGGTGTCGTCCTTTTAAAAGGTTGAGGAAAGTGTAAAAAAATTACCTCCCTTTAGGTCCCTTTACCATGTCTCATTTATAGTACGGCTGTCTTAAATATTTCCTCTACATATACTGAGCTTCACATCAGATGATGTTTTACTTATTGCTTCAACCATCAAACATTATTTAGACAACTCAAGAGAAGAAAGAAAGTCTGTTGTACGTACTTACTTTTTTACTCATTCTATCCTTTCTTCCTTCCCGATGTTCCAAGATTTCTTCTCTTATCATTTCCTTTCTGTTTTGAGAACTGCCTTTAACCACTCTTTTAGGGTGGGTCTGCTGGTGTCATGGTCTCGTAGCTTTCCTTTTTCTGAGGATATCTTGATTTCTCCCTCATTTCTGAAGGATATTTTCACTAGATATAGCATCCAGGCTTGGCAGTTCTTTTAACACTTGAAATATGTTGTTGCCACTTCCTTCTGGCCACCATGGTTTCTGGTGAGAAATCGCTGATACTTGAATTGTTTTTCCCCTGTTGGTAAAGTGGTGTTTCTCTCCTACTGCTTTCAAGATTTTCTCTTCGTCTCGTTTTTAAAAGTTTGATTATAATGTGTCTTGGCATGGATTTGACTTTAAAAGTTTGATTATAATGTGTCTTGGCATGGATTTGACTTTATCCTGTGTTGCGGGTTTGTTCAGCTTCTTGAATCTGTAGGTTTATGTCTTTTGCCAGATTTGGGGGATTTTCAGCCATCATTTCTTGAGGACTTTTTCGCCCCCACCCTTTCTCTTCTCCTTCTGGGACTCCAATGACATGAATGTTAGGTCTTTTGTTATAGTCCCACATGTCTCTGAGGCTCTGTTCATGTTTTTGTTTTTAGTCAAGTCACCTAGTCAAGTCTGTCCTTTTCTCCTTCTTTTAGCATCTTCCTATGTTTGTTTTATATATCACATACAGAGTTTTAGCTGTCCTTAGTGGGAGAAATAGGGAGAAGCATGTCTACTCCACTTGGGTCCAGAACTAATAGCCTCCCATCTTTATTTTTTTTTAATTAATGACACTGGCTTTTTGAAAAGTACAACTCAGTTGTTTTGTAGAATATCCTACTTCTGGATTTGTCTGTTGTTGTTTTTTTTCCCCTCGTGGTGTCATTTATCTTGTTCCTCTATACCCTGTACTTACTGTAAACTGGAAATTAGAATAGAGGCAATCTTAAATAGGCTGGTCAAGGTAGGCCTCACTGAGAAAGTGACATTTGAACAAAGACTTGAGGGAGGTGAGGAAGGGAGCCATGCAGAAGAGTATACCTAGCAAGGGAAGAGCCAGTGCAAAGGTCATGGGTAAGAAGTGCATCTGGCTTGTTCGAGAAACAGCAAGGAGGACCAGGCAGCTGGAGCAGAGTGAGAGGGAGAACGTACTAGGAGATACGATCAGAGATTTAGTAGGAGACCAGATTGTATAGGGCCTGTAGGCCATTGAAGGATTTTGGCTTTACTCTGAGAGAGATGGGGAGCCATTGGAGAGTTTTTGTGCTGAGAACTGACATGATCTGACTTGTGTTTAGCAGGATCACTCTGGCTTCCGTGTGGAGAATAGGCCACAGGGGACAAGGGTGAAGCAGTGAGACCAGTCAGGAGGCTACTGAGGTGATGCCAGAGAGACATGAGTGATGGTGGTTTGGACCAGGGTGGTAGCACTGGAGGTGATAAGAAGTGATTGGATTCTGGATGTATTTCGAAGAGAGAGTCAACAGGATTTGCTGACAGATTGAATATGAGGTGTGGTTCCAAGGTTTTTTGGCCACAGCAACTGGAAAGGTGAAACTGCCATCGACTGAGATGAGGACTGCTTTAGGGGAGGGGTCATTTGGGCGAAAAAGATCAGGTGTCCAGATTTGGACATGTTGAGTTTGAGATGTCTATCAGACATCCAAGTGGCAATGAATAGTAAACAGACCCTGTCGCCAAGATGCTCAAAGTTAGAGAAATGGACATATAGAAGCATTTCATTACAATAACTGTGAAAAGTGCTATTTCAGAGGGGTATACAAAAAAGCAAGTTATCAACTCTACTTGTGGGTGGCGAGGGGCTTACGAAAAGTTTCATAAGAGATGATATTTTTAGTTTGCTCCTGAAGGGTGACTAGGTGTTCATTAGGTAGAGAAAAGAGAGGAGTGTCTTGTTTCCTGTATTCTTAGACCCTGGCACACAGTGGTTGCTCAGCCACACCCATCCCAGTCACTAGTTGTGTGACCTTGGCTGTTACTTTACTTCTTGAGCTTCAGTTTCTTTATCTGTGAAATGGAAATCATCATAGGGTTTTTGTGAGGATTAAATGTAAAACATTTAGCACATTACCTTGTAACAGTGGGTTAGGGTTAATTATTATTGTTGAATGAACAAATGAATGAATATCTTCCTTCATGACCAAGTCTAGGCTAGGCTGGTAACTCAGGACCTTAAAGTCTTTTATATGCTCAGCAGTTTGCCAATACTATAGAGTGCTAGACTCTTTTCCTACATCCTAAAAGTAGCTCAGGAAAAACAAAAAACAAAAAACACCCTATAGCCTGGGCCTCTGAACTGCTCTGATTGAGGAATAAACATTGCTAAGCCTGGAGTGAATGGAGAGGGTCAAACTGCCTTCCCCACACCCCGTCCCCATTTGACTGCTCTCTCTCTCTCCTCTCTCCCTCTCCCTCTCTCTCTCTCTCTCTCTCTCACACACACACACACACACACACACACACAAACACACACAAACACACACACATTTTCATTTTTAATGAATATGAGTTACATCCCTTTACATTCATAGTGAGCTTGTCCCCACTCTACAGGCCCTCTGATGCTCAGACTGGACTTGGTTGGCAAGTCAGCAACCTTGAGATGCTTTGACACTTGGAATCCCCTCCCAACTGCTAGAGTTCCAACCTGAGGCCCCAGGGAGACAGGCGCCCCCTACAGGTCGAAAACAGCCCACGCCCCTGCAGGCGGTTGTGGTTGCTAGGCAACCGGGAGGCCCGCATGGAGACTGAAGCCACAGAGGAGCCTGAGAAGGGATTTGGGAGAAGGGGACTGTTTCTCACTCCTATCCACCGTTTCTCCAGCACCCTCCCTCAGCAAACTGATGGGGTTAGGGCAGTGCGGCCCGCTGCTGTCTGATAATCTGGGCTTATTCTTGAAAGTACAGCTTCACTGGGTGACCCCAATCTTTTTGTGTGGAGAAATAATCACCCTTGCCCCAAAGCCCTCGGGTTTCACCTGGGAGCCAGAGACTGGGATTGCTGAAAGCAGGAAGTTTCTGGTTTGTGAGTAAGGGGCATTGCTGTGGGTGTGCATCCTTGGTGGATGGGAATTCTAGCACATTGGGCGTGGGTAGGAATAATTTTGGTGATTAGTCTACTAAGGTATCAAGATTTCCCCACCTTTCCCAAGGTATGGATTAGGGAACTCCTACTTTCGCCCATTAAAATAAAAAGGCCCCATAGGAACGACAATATATAAAGGATCATTCATACCTTGGTGGAGACAAGTTTCTCAGTGGCTTTCCTGAATTAGATTTCTCTATGGAGTAGGGAGAGATCCTGAGGTCTGTTGACCCCTGTGAGTAGGGACAGAGGCCAACAAGAGGGAAAGAAACAAAAAGAAGAATGGCAGGGTAGTAACACAGAATTCGGCAGCTTCCTAGTACTGTGTCTGGTTTGGGGCTAGCAAATCCTGTCAGCTCTGTGCCCTCTCTGTTAGGACCATGCTGAAGTATTCCGTCCTTATGACCGCCTTTGGGGACCAGAAATCCACAGCTTTTCCCCCTAGTAACCTAGCATTCTAGCCCAGGAGTAGGTCCAAGCAGGCCGAAGCCGTGGGCACAATAATCCCTCCACTTGGGACTCATCTCTTCACAATCAGCACAGCAGGAGCTTCATTGTGGCAGAGCCCCAAGCCATGGCAAGCTTAGGGGAGAGCTGTACCCGGAGTCTCGTCGTGGGCTTTCCCTCAAGAGTTCCAAGGTAGAGATACCAGGCTGAGGTACTGGCAGCCAGAGAGGTCCTGGTCCAGCCACTGCCCCAGTCCACAACATCTCCACAGCCGCACGATGGCAGGGGGAGGCTCCTTGCTCCCTGTGCTTCTAAACTGAACTGGGTCGGGGCTGTGCCTTAGCTCTATTAATAGCCCCCTAGCCCAGCCTGCTAGCCCCAAACCCGGATGCCAGAAGCTGTGAGTCAGCAGCTAAAAATAACGAGAGCAACTGCACCCAAACCCCAATGAGCAGCGCCCCTTGGCCCTCCACCCTCAAGTTTTTGTCAATCTCAGCCTCCAGTCCAGGACCTTATAGAGGTTAAGTGCGCCATAGCTGTCCAGTCCTCCTGGGAAGAGAGGAAGGATGGACGGTGGCAGGCTCAGGGCTGAGTGCTCAAGGCTAGGGACTAGGGGCAAGGGCTTGGGGCATTCCGGCCGAGAGTCTAGACTCTGAGGCTAGAGGACTGCAGCTGAGAGCCTGGGAGCTGAGAGGTGGAGGCTGCGGGGGTTGGAAACCCTGGATGTGGTCAGGGTCAGGTCGGAATGGGAGGGGAGGAAGAGGCTGCGGGGCTGCGAGGCTGGGCGACTGGGAGGGGACAGAAAAGTAGGGATGGGGGTGGGGGGGGGAGGTCCATGCTGAGAGGTGAGAGCCCGGCAGTACCTGGGCGCCCCAGAGCTGAGGCCGGCAGTCGGTCTGAGGGGCGGGATCGGGAACAGGGAAAACTACGGAAATGCAGCTTGAAAAGGTAGTGTGTGGAAGAGATGGTCCAAGGCGGCGTGGACCCCCGAGAAGACTGGGACCAGGCAGCAGCCGCGGCGTGGGCTCCCGGCGCTCCTCCCACCTCCCAGCCCGTCGCACGCCGATGCCCCCGCCCACCGCGCCTGCTGCAGGCCAGGTATGTTGGCGTGGACGGCGGCCTGTGTGTCTATGTGCATGTGTGTGCATGGCGAGGGCGGGGTGGCGAGAAGGGAAGGGGCGGGGTCTGGGAGGAGGAGGGGGCGGGAATACAAATTCAAATTAGCTTCGGTCCATCCCGAGACCGGACGTGGCCGTGGGGCCTCCTGGGAGTTGTAGTTCCAGGGCCTGCCCTGCAACCGAGGAGGGTCTTGTCCCTAGGTGCCAGTGCCGCCCCCGGTCCCAGGCTGGCGAGAGAGGAGGAATTGAGAACCGAACCTCCTGACCTCGTCAGACCCTTAGTTCGATTTCCCTTCGTGTGGAGCCATGAACCGGGGTGAATGTGGGTGCGGTGGGGACTGAAGAGTCAGCCAGAGCCCCCTCCTGTCCTTGTGTTTGCCTTAGCCCCTCCCGCACTTCTACCAGACTCCTTATCCTAGGCCAGCTCCGCGCTGGTCATCTTAACTGTTTATCCCAGGGACTCACGAGCAGCAAACATACCGGGGACCTTGCTCCTCGAGGGGAAGGTGGCTCTGGCAACCTGACCCTGCACGCAGCCCAGAGAAGCGAAAACTTGTGGAAATCGGACCATGCCCTCGGGATACGGAGTCAAGGACACAGGTCCCCAATGGGCACAAGAAACAGGTAGCATTCAGCAAATACGTCACGGGTGACGACGGCGCGGCCCTCCTCTTGGGGCAGGTGGCCACAAGGTGGAGCTACAGCGCAACTCTGCACAGCGCGCCTGGGCCACCCGGAACGCTCCCTGTGGCGGCTGCTCTCCTGCTTCCCACTTGCAGCCCTTCATTGCCCCAGGTGGACCTCTTGCCACCTCCAACCCACGATTCTCCCCATGATGACCCCTCAATGTCATGTCACATGCAACCCTAGATGGAAGGTGCATCCTCCACCCAGCCCCAGCGCTGAAAAGATTAGACTGTGCCAAATGGGCGTTCAATTCACTGAATAACCGATTAACGGACAAGATTCAGGAACGAATGTGTCTTGAGGAAAAGACTGTGCACAGCAAAAAGCCACCTGTAGGCACAGAATTACATGGCTAGATGGGCTCTTTGGCCCCCAGCCTCTAGGCAGGAAATCAGATAAATTGCATATGTCAGGGGAGACAGTGAATGAAGCCAGGTCAATATCTCCATCATCTTATAGTTCTCCAGGAAAGGCCTCTTTGTCATCTCCTTCAGTCTGTTCCAAGCTGTCCCGTCCCTGACACCCTGTGCCTTCTACACAAGAACACGTGAACACAGATCAGAAACATTCTCTTGGCAATCTCCTTGTCTCTTCCTCTGTTCTAGTTTCATTTGGGGAGAAACTTCTGGTGACTCAGTGTCTTCCTAACCACTTCAGGTCAAAATCCCAAGGGGAACAGATTCCATGGAAGTTTGGGGCATGCCACCATCTGGGCAGAGGGCCCTCATAGTTCAAAACCTCCTATTGGCAAAGTTCACCCCACGCCAACCCCACCAACATTCCACCTCGGCCATTCTCTCTTCCTCCTTGCTGTTGGCCAATGCAGACAGGCCTCAGACTTTGGCTGGTGGGGGTCCAGGACAGGGCATTTACTCCATTATGAAAGCGTTGATCCTGGTCAGCAGCACTGCTGTTTCTAAGCCTGGGGAGAGGGGCATATAGGGAGTGAGCAAGGGGAAGGCTAGAGGAGGAGAAAAATGAAGTGAGGGGAGAAAGTTCTTACCGGTTCTCTCTCTCTCCTTAGCACATCTCCTATAGGGAGAAAAGCTTCTCATTATGAGTTCAGCCAGCTTCAAGCACGACCTTTTGACCCCGAGTTCCCCCAGACTGCCTTTCGCAAAAGGTTCAAGCCAATTGGATATATAAGGAAGGGTCTAAGAATCTCCGAGGAACCAAACAGACCAAACCCCAAGCCCCAGGCAGCATTTATGAATCTGAATCAGCCCTATCACCAGGACCCTAGGGAGAATAAAGACCCAGAAAGCTGGGGCACAAAACACTCACCGTTGGAGGAGGAAGGTCCACAAAAGCAGCAGGATGGAGACACAATTGGTAATGATCCACATCATTAGGTAGGTTTGAGGGGACTATGGGAATAGAAAAAAGCCCCTGTCAGTGGCCAGAGCGACCCGTATACAGACACAGGTAGTATATGGGGGGAGGAAGTATAAGTATAAGTATAAGTAAGGAAGAGAGGGATAGGGTTAAGGAGAAGCAGGGATGGGAAAAGAGGAGGAGGGGTGACAGTCCCAGAGCCCTTACAATAAGCCAGACAGGGTAACGCATCTGCTGCAGCAGCTGGCAGTCATTGGTGGTGACCGAATCCACCCCTGCACACCAGAGTAGGGAGAAGAGCCAGGGCTTGTTCACTACAAATAGGTTCACCGAGACATTATCTTGGTGCAGTGCTCTGTGGAGGAGGGGAAGAAATAGGGAACATCCAGAATCATGGCGTTCCAGGCATGGGAGGGAGACAGCCCCTCTCTGTGCTTGAATCTCCAGTGTCACTTCCCCAGAGCCATCAGTTCTGCCTTTGCATAGCAGCCCCTGACCAACTCTGTCTCCTGTTGGATTCCACCTATGGGTCTTAGCTTTGCTGTCTGGGGCCACACAAATGTGTCTCTCCTCTTTGTCTCATGACATCCCTTCAGAGGTCTGAGGGGCAGTGACCACATTCCCCTGAGTCTTCTCTTCTCCAGGCCCAACAGCCCCAGTCACTTCAACTGGGGCTGGGGACCTGGCTTATCATTCCCTTCCTCATAAAAACCTCTCTAATCTGACCTTACTCCAATTTACCTATGTTCCTTTTGAAGTTTGGAGCCTGCATCTGAAGGTGATATCCCGGGTAGGCTGGGACCAGCTTCGAGGAGAGCAAAACTCCTCCTGCCTTCTGGGCACTATGCCCATGTGAAGGCAGCCCAGGGTCAGGCTAGTTTTTGGCAGTGTCATTCATTATTCACAGTGTTCAATCAAAGCCCTGGTCTTTTTCACACATGCTCCTGCTAATGCCAGTGTCTCCCTCTCTTGTTTTTGTGCAGTTGAGCTTCTTTTGGACCCCAAATATAGGTCTTTGCATGTATCTCTGTTGCATTTCATCCTGGTACATTTGGCCCGTCATCTTGGAGTGCTTAGACCTTTCAGGGCCTCCATTTTCCCATCAGTGTTTTCATTACCAATTCATGCCTTTTGGAAACATGATCAGCAGTCGATGTTGACCAGGACAAGACTAAGGGGAGGGCCAAACCTGATATCGTGTCTCCTCCCATGGTGACAACTTGGGGAAAGGTCCTTGAAATACTTAATATGATAACTGGGCTATCTTTCAGTCCACATTTTTTTCTATCTGACCACAAGGATATTATTAGAGACCTTGGCAACTGCATGTTTGTAAGTCTATCATGTTTCCTGGCTGGGTCAGCTTCTGGGGCCCAGCTCACATCTGGGACTCTCGCCTCTCTCCCCTGGATCCATCCTCTCTTGCACCAATCTCTTTGGTGTAGAATGAAAGCTAAAATCCTTCTGGTGGCCTTACAAGGTCCTACCCAATTTGGCCCCTGCCTACCTCTCCAGCCTTGCCTTCCCCTCGCTCACAAGACTGCTGTTCCTGTTCTTCTGCAGCTCTTCCCATTGTCCTCTCTTTGCGACCTGTCAGGTCTCAGCCCAGACACCACCTCTTTAACCACTCTTCCTACTGTGACCCTCCCTAGCCCCTCTCTCCCAATCTCTACTACATCTTCCCAATTTTTTGGTCTTCAGATCACTTATCACTATCCAATATGCATATGTTTTGTGCAGTGGTTTATTGTCTGTCTGTCTCACCCCCAAAGCCTGCAATAAACAGTGCCTGACACATAGCAGGTGTTCAATAAATATGTGTTGTATGAGTGAATGAATGAATGGCCTTTGCCTTCCCAGCCTCGGCTCTTCCCCACCATTAAGCCTCGTGTGATCCCCTCAGCTCCTTTCCTCTGGCACTCACTTGATATCCAACAGTGGCAGGTCTTGATAGGGGAGGTTGAGAAACTGGGGCTTCTCAGTGCTGTGGCCTCCCAGATGTCCATATATCTGGCGCATTTGGGGGGCCCGTTGTTGGACATAAGCCCGATCTTCATCCGGTAGCCAGAGGACCTGTGGTTCAGGGTGGATGGGCATGAAGCTGGGGAAGGCCTAGGGATTCCGGGGGTGGGGACAGGGGCAGAGAGGTCTGACTGCGGATGGGCTGTATGAGCTGGGGTGGGGCCCTGGGGCGGGGGGAAGCCTCAGCATTATCATCATGGCCTAGGGAAGGCAGGGGAGAGGGGCACTAGGGAGCACTTGGGGTCCTGGCAACATCACCATGGCTTGGGGCACCCCTGAACTCAGCACAGTCTCCAGTGTCTGGTTCACAAAAGTGTCATGGTATGTATGGTTTCGTGGGGGGCGGCGCAGGTCAAACATGACAGAAAGGTTGTGGGCTTCAGCTTCTTTCAGTAGTTCTTTCAGGGCTGGCACTGTCTGATTCTCAGCGTCTTTCCGATCAGGGCCTGACAGCTGCTTAGCCCCCCAGAAGGGTCGCTTCTATAAGAAGAAGAAAATTGTTTCAAGACCAGAAGAAGCCTCCAGGCCATCCTCCCATCCTCATTATCTTCACTCATTACCCCCACTTGGTGTACAGCTTCGGCCCACTGCTGAGCCAGGGTTTTTCCTTTCTCCAAATTGTGGCCTTTTCTAGACCCTCTAATACCTTACTCTGGCCCCAACCTCCTATCCTCCCGGTTTCCTAACTTCCTCACTCTCACTACACTTGCCCTTGGGTCTCACGAAGACCTCTGGGATCTTGACCCCTTGGTTTCCTCCCAATCCATCAGCCCCTTTCTGGCCACACCTACATCCCCTACCCATGGTCCATCCGCAGCTTGAACTACTTTTCCACAGCCCCGTCAACTCCTTTCCTGCCCCACAAATCCCAAACTCATTGAATTCTGCAATTGTCTGCCCCCTCCACCCCTAGAATCGGGGGGCAGAGCACACCACGTAGGCTGTTGGCACTGTAGTCCTATTTTTTTTTTTTTTTTTTTTTTTTTTGCGGTACGCGGGCCTCTCACTGTTGTGGCCTCTCCTGTTGCAGAGCACAGGCTCCGGACGCGCAGGCTCAGCAGCCATGGCTCACGGGCCCAGCCGCTCCACGGCATGTGGGATCTTCCCGGACCGGGGCACGAACCCGTGTCCCCTGCATCGGCAGGCGGACTCTCAACCACTGCGCCACCAGGGAAGCCCTGTAGTCCTATTTTTTGCTCTCAGTGCCACTTAGCCATCCTTTTACTTTTTCTTGATTTGTTCCCTCTCCCATTCCTCCTGGTGGCTGTTCCAAACCTCTGCCACTCTCCTCGCCTCCCCTTGAAATCAACAGATGACCTTACCTCCTAGTCACTGGCATGGAGAAAGTGAGCTATCAACACTTATTAAATGTTTACTATGTGCCAGGCAGTATTAGAAGCACTTATGTGTATTAATTTATTTAGTCCTCCCGATAATCCTACAAGGTAGGTACTGTTATTATTCCCATTTTATAGATGAAGAAAATGAAGTACAGAGACCCTAAGGAATGTTGCCTAGGCTCACACAGCTAGGAAGTGGTGAAGCCAAGATTCAAACTCGGACGTCCTTTACTCTTAAGCGCTCAGATATGTCTTAATCCCTCAGAATATGTATCCAACTGACGGGTTGGATTACGGGAGATTTTTCAATTTTAGGTTATTTCTCTGAAATTTTACTTTTTAAAAATTTTTTTATAAGGAACTTGTATTACTTTGGTAATCAAGAAAAGAAAAACTAAACAAATTAAGTATCCTTTTAAATAATTTCCATCACCTGCAGGATTGAAGTCCACACTTCTAGGCCTGGCATTCAAAGCCCCCAGAGACCAAGCCTCTGCTCCCCCGGCCCCCGGCCAGTCTCATCTCCCACGACTCCCATGCATTTTTGTCTCCCACTTCCACTGAGCCACTTTTTCATTGTCTTTTTTTTTTTTTTTGGCCTTGCCGCGCGGCTTGCAGAATCTTAGTTCCTCAACCAGGAATTGAACCCGAGCCCAGGCAGTGAAAGCGCCAAATCCTAACCACTGGATCGCCAGGGAATTCCCACTGAGCCACTTTTTGTTCCCTGGAAAGGTTTCTTCATATTTCTGGGCTTTACACACACTCTTCCCTCTGACCAGAATTCCCGTTCCCTGCCTTGTCCATCTTAAAAACTACCCTCACTTCATATGCTGCTCAGGCATCCTCTCCTGTGAAACCACTCCTGATCCTCTCCTGCACTCCCCCTGCCCAACAGTGACCTCTCTCTCCTCTCTACCCAGTAAAGACCTTGCTCTTGCTGGAGGTTTCATATTCTGATAGCCTGTTGCCTAGGTGCTTTCCTTACTAGGTGGGAATGACCTGAGTGCAGAGATTGTATACCTGTCGCCCAACACGGGGCTCAGCAGATGCTTATCAATGAATGAACTCCACCCCCGAGTGCCCCTGCCCGTGGCTGCCTCTTCCAGAAGGCTGTCCTCACCTGTAGGAACCAGGCCCCGGCATTGAGTCTCTTCAGCTCAGTCCAGGAGAAGTTGCTACTGTGGCTGTTGACTCGGTGTGGGAACACAGAGGCCACATCTGTGGTCCTGGTCAGGCGCTCATCATGCATGAGGAAGGGGATCCCGTTGGAGCTGAAGGCACAAGGGGAGTCAGAGGGCCAAGCTCTGGGGCATCATTTCCAGAGCGTCCCTGCTGTGTCCCTGGGGTCGGGAGGGGACCCCGGCTTCCCTCACCTGACCATCACGTCGGTCTCAAACACAACAGCTCCACATTCAGCTGTCTTCCGCAGGGACATCAGGGTGTTCTCGGGGGCCAGCTGGGAAAGGTGAGGAGGTGGCAGGGAAGGGTGAGAGCCTGGGAACCCACAGGCCTGGTCACAGCAGCCTAGAGGAGCAGACCCTCCCTGCCCTGCCAGCATTCTGCCCAGCACTCACCATGGGGGCCCCTCGGTGTCCCATCAGCTCAGGCTTGGGGGGTAAGTCTTTGGATTCCATGATACAGGCTGAGGAGATGAATAGGGGCGCCAAGTAGATGGCCAGGGCAACTCCAAAAAATAGGAGAAGTAGCAGAATCTTGGGACCTGTGGGGAGTGGGGGACAGGCTATAGAGAAAGGACAGTGGTGGGCCCTGGGGACAGAAAGCAGAGTGCAGGTGCAGGAAACGGAGCAGCAGGAGGCAGAAGCATTGATGGCCAGTGAGGGTGTGTGAGAGGGTAGAGTTGGCACCTCTTTGGTGGATACGGTAGAAGGTATCAGCCACAGGCCAGGCCAGGAGAGTGATGCCAGCAACTGCTCCAATATGAAGGAATGGGGCTGTGGCCTGTGGACAAGAGCTGTTGAGGAGGGCTCTTCTCCCTAGAAGCCCTCCCCTTCTCCCCCTAGGACCTGACTTTTGAAGTTGAGAGCTACCTGGAGTCTCGGGGCACCAGGGAGCAAGCTGTGTCCTGGGGTTGGCCACAGGCGAAGGTTTCCCCCGCTAAGCCCTGGATACCAGCCACTCACCTGCAGTGACAGACGTAAGCTATGCCACTCCTGCCGCCATTGGACCTCCAGTCCCACAAGGCCAGCGGCCACAAGAAGTATAATGAGGAGCAGCAGCACCTGGGGGACCAGGGATCTTCATGTCAACCTGGGCTTGTGGCTGCCTGGGCTGCCCCTCACTCTATGAAAACAGGACCATTCTCTTCTCCTGACTCAACCACTGTCCTTCTTTCACTCAGCACATATTTACTGGGCTTCAGGTCCTGAGCTCGTGCCCAGGGATAGAAGAACTGGCTAAGCACCGGGCCCAGTGTACCCCTCTCCCGCTTGCTCCCATATGCCCACTCTACCTTGTGGGTGGTGTGCAGGCACAGAGGCTGGCCACAGAGCCGCAGGAACAGGGCCAGGAGCTGGGGGCAGAGGTGGTGGGAGTCATGAGGTGCCAAGAGAGGGGCTTCCCAGGCTGACACCTCCCTCCTCCCCTCCCCTCAGTGGCCAGGGTGAGAACGACAGGGTAGAGCTGAGCAGGAAGGAAGGGCTAAGGTTAGACCAGCTGCTCCGGGACCCACCAAGAGCAGGGATGCGTATGTGACCAGTAGAGAGATGACCAGCAGGAATGCCGGGGACCAGTCCATCCAGTGTCCCCAGTGCTGGAACAGGAATCTATGGGAGGGGAGAGGGAGGTGTCCGAGTGGGGGAAGGGCAGCGATAGTAGCCTGACGGGAGCTGGGCTGGGTGGCTCTAGGATGGGGGCCAGAAGGGAGTGAGGGGAAGCCCTTCAGGGGGTCAGGGGCTCCACGGACTGGGGAGACTTCACGGAGGGGTTTTCAAGGAGGCTGGGTAGGGGGCAAGCCAGGCAGGGCTGGGGATGACCGAGCACCCTGGAGTCCCGAGGTGGGGAGTAGGTTGACATGTCTGCTGAGGAAGGGGGTCTGTGACACACTCATTGAAGTTGTGCAGGTCATTGAGAAGGATGAGCACGACGTACAGCCAGCCCAGGGAGAGGAGAAAGGTGAGGAAGAGCAGGCCAAACCAGATGCATTCGCACTGCAAAGGGGCAGGAGAGAAGCTCACAGCCCATCCCCACTTCAGCTCAGAGTCCCCAACAGAGGGCAGCTCAAGGGGGCTTCCTGCCAGGCATGGGGGTGCTCTGCTTTTGCAGGTAGTTCTTTCCATGTTTGAGGGGATTTTCCTCCTGGGGAGAGAAAGCCCCTTCCTTCCCTATCCCCTCCCCTCTGCTGTCTCTGAACACACCTGGCCTTCTTATACCCTCCGAGTAGCCTCTGCCTTGGACTTCTGCCCCCCCCACCACACCCCATCCGTACTTCACCTGGTTGGTTTGTGTCCTGTCTTTGGGGCATTTCTTCCAGTGGCAGCTATACAGGCAGTGGAGGCAGTGGGCCCAGACCGAGCAGCAGCCAGGAGACTCACCCATGGTGAGGGCCTGGGGGAAGGGACACTTGGCTATCAGGGACCCTGGCAGAAGGCAGTATATGTGAGGAGCCCCGGGAGGAGCAGAGGCCTGGGCCGCTGCTCAGCAACGGAGGTCACAGGGCAGGTCCCAAGTGCCAGATTGGATGAGGAGGTGAGCAAAGGGGACAGTTTCCGGGGTCTTTCTTTCCCTTTCATCTGCATATGTGGAAAGTCAGTGGGAAACCCAGAGGTCTAGCCTCCTGGCAGGATATACACCCACTCTCTCCATCTCCTCCCCTTTCAACAGCATCCCTATCTGGGGATGGAGAGGTTGCCTGGGGTAGGGACTCAGGAGAAACTTCCCTGGGGTGGGGCAAACACGGTTTAGCAAGTTGAGGCAGATCTGGCCAAACTTCAGGCGGCCCCGTGTTGAGGCTTCCACCATAGAAGCCAGGAGTAACCTGAAGGAGAGGCACCAGGCCTGACCTGGGGCTGAGGGAGGCCTGGCTAGTGGCTATTTGGTCAGTTGCTATGGATACAGAGATTGCACACATTACAAAGCCCTGAACTGAAAGATTCTCTGTCTCCACCTCCCAGGGGCAAGGGGGCACTACCAATAAGAGGAAATCTTGAGGAGAACAGGTTGCCTGGGTCACTCCCTACCTTCTGAAGGAAACTTTTTCCTGCCCGCACACACCTGGAACATCTAAGCCCTCTTACCCCAGTCCTGTCGTTTCCTGCCCAGTCATCCCCCAACCTCAGCCAGGAAGCCAGTCCCCGCCTTTTCCTTCTCAGGGGCCCCACCCTCTGAGGACACTTTGGTGAAAGTACAACAAATACAGGGCAAAGGTGTGTATGGGGGTTGTGGTTGTCTTGGGGCAGGGGATCCCTGGACCTTGTGCTTTGAGGTCAAGCTGAGACCAAGCTGGCTTACTGATCCCCAGACTAGGCTGGGTGTGTGATTTTGATTCTACATGAGAAGATGTGGGATTTGTGTCAGCATTTGTATGTGCATGCGCACTAGTGGCTGTCAGTAAAATGGGTTTCTAGGTGATTTGGAGTATGTAAAGGAGCCCCTGGATACACCCAAAGTGGGTGTGGTCTGAGGAACATGACCCCTTGCCTTGTCATCTGGGCTCCCCTGAAGCTGTGGAGTCTTTAGGGGGTGCACAGTGGCTGAAAGGAGGGTGTGGCTGCTCCTGAAACAGCCCTTCTTACCCTCTGCTTGCCTTGGGAAAGGAGGGTTGGGGTAGGAACGGAAGTTAGGGGGCTGAAGATGGGGGGAGGGAAACCTCTCCCCACCCTGACACCCCTCCCAGGAAAAAGCCAACCCAGAGGGAGGTCCCCTGCCTCCTCCCATGCTGGGACCGAGTGGTTGTAGCCTGCCTCGGGCTCCAGCCGTACCTCGGGTACTGCCTCTGCACCCCGGACACTGCCGTCCAGGGTCCCACCTCCCTCCAGAAGCTGTCTGTAGGATAGGGTCAGGATCTGAGCAGCCAGAAAACTCCAATCAGGGGAGCTGACCAGGGGTGCTGCTCAATCCCTGGGCCCAACCCCTGCCGGCAGGAGCCGGTCTCGGCCCTGCCACTCCCGCCTGTGGCCCCCAGCCTTCCCGAGCCCTCACACCTTTTCTCAGCAGCAGGTCCGCTCTGCTCTCTGCCCTCTGCTGTGCACTGCACTGTTTCCCAGGTCCTCTCCGAGTTGTCAGCCTCCTCCCTCTTCCAGGCTCAGCCCCACCAGTCAAACAGGTGGCACTGTTGCCACCTACAGGAGGCTGTGCGGGTCCTCTCCCAAGGCCTGCAGCTGCTCTGTTGCCTGTGGTGTCCGTGCCTGGTCGGGTGGGAAGATGGGAGGGGGGAAGGGGGAGGGCGAGCAGATCTGCTTCTTTACTCGCTGCCGGTCAGGGGGCTTGGGGTGAGGAATTCCTTTGTGCAGCTTTCCCCATCCCTCTGTCCCTCCTCCTGTTCTCTTAGTCACTGCTGGGGCTTTGTCCCGGCTCAGGGAGGCGAGGGCTGAGGGCTGAGGGCGCGGGTGGGCGGGAAGCTGGGGGGAGGTGACCACACAACTTTGCAACTTGGCAGTGAGGAGAAGGGGCCCAGCCAGCCCCCTGGAAGGGGGTGTGTATGTGTGCAAGGAAGTCTAGCATCCAGTCTCAAGCTACCTGGGAGGATAGCCTTAATTCATCAGCCTCCCTTCCCTCTTGGGATCTTGCTTCTGCTTCTGCAAGGTGCATCTAGAAGGGAACTCAGAGTTGCATGCCACTTCTTGTTTCACCCAGTTTCTGGACCAGGGGTCTCCGTGGGCCTTATGGGGCCTGGGTGGTACTAGCAGCCCTTCCCTTTCCCCCCTCACCCCAGAAAGGAGATGCTCATTCAAGATGTGATGAGATTTGCATCTTTTTCGCTGCTTTGACCCCAAGGCATCTACCGTCTCTTTCCAAGAATCATTTGAGGAGTGTATAGTGGTATGGTCACTGGCTTTTGGAAGATGAATACATATAAAAGACACTTTTACCACACCATCAGCAGGGGCAGAATGGCCAGCAGGCCGTAGAGTCAGCTTAGTGCTAAAGCACAGGGCTCTGGGTGGGCCAGGGACTGGGGGCTGGCTTGATTGACCTTCCCTCTCAACCTTTTGGCTGAGGCAGTGGCTCGATGCCTGGGGGCTAGTGCAGTGTTGGTGGGAAAGAATGTCTTCTCTGGGGATAAGTTCATTTACCCCTCCCCCCAAACGCACTGGATTTGGAACAGTGAGAAGGAAGACCTGCTCTCTTAGGCCAAGAGCCTGCCCCCTCCTTCTCTGCCTTCCCATTGTATCCAGAGGCTCTAGTTGGCAATGGCAAAGGCTCCCTTGCTCCCTCGGCATTAAAATGCAAAGAGAAGCAAGGCTGCTTGCTGGCAGGAGGCCAGAAAGGGCTGCAGGGTCACCTAGTCCCAAAGGCTTCGCTCTAGGCAGGTTGTCCTTCAGTTTCCTTTGCTTGGACTCTGTTGGATTCTGGAGGAGTCTTGGCTTTCATGTGCTAAATTCTGGGGTGTACTTTGGGAGCTTTGTTCGGGGCAGGGGGCTGGGATTCAGAATGCATGGATATGACGCTCAGGGCTTGTGAACTCCTGAGAAGGCTGCAGGGCCAGGGCTGGTTCCCTTTTCGCCTTAAGCAGAGATGAAGAACCCAGATGCAGAGTGAGGAGTAAGCCGTGCCCATCCTCTTCCCTTTCAAAGGAGGAAGCAGGGTGTAAGTGTAGTGCTGTCCAGGGGCTGGGCAGCAGTACGATCCCATGCCCAGGCGACTCCAAATCAGGCCGCAGGCTGTCAGTAATGGCCATCACTGCCGATCTAGAGTCAGCTAAGAACTTTTGGTGTCAGACCTGGGTTCAAGTCTTACTAGCTCGATTACTCGTTAACTTTGTGACTTTAGTGAAGTGACTTAACATCTTTGTATCTCAGTTTTCTCATCTGCAAAATGAGACCTATTCACCTTGAACTTTTTTGTGAGGAGCAAATAAAATTGTGGCAAGCACATGGAGATGCTTGGTAAATATGGTTCCTTCCTCCTAAATCTGGAGGTCAGGCAGCCTCTACAGTGAAGGTCAGGCCACTGGCCTTGCTAGCATTATTCTAACCTCCTGAGATAACAGAGAAACATGAAGACACATGACTTGCTGCTCCATACTCCCCTCAGGGGATGAGGGCTGCTACAAGGCAGTGGGGCTTGGGCACTTGCACTGACTTTCCTTAATAGCTTCCCAGGGGCGGAGGAACACAGGTTGAAATTGTATTTCTCCCGCTAGCACAGAAGACTCTTTCCGAACAGCAGATGGACTAAGATTTATTTATTTACTTAACATTAACATTTAAAAAGATTTCATTTACCTCAGCAACTTGAAAGACAATTGATTGTACTATTAAAACACTTGAAATTCAGAGACAAGAAAGATCCCAGCGCCATTCTGGAGGTGGCGTGAAGATCTGTGCCAGGCCTCCAACCTAGGCTAGGCTCTGCCATGAAACTGAGATAACCTAAAGATAAGACAGCCTTGGTCTCATTCCCACTGGGACACAGCCCTAACTGCTCATGAGTAAGAGACAGCTAGATTGTACTGAGGACTGGTTCCTCATGAGTCATCAGGAAGGTCAGTTGGTTCTGTCTTCAGCAGGTAGCTTAGCACCCTTCTGGAGAGGAGAGTAGTTGTCAGGGGCTCTGGACATGAAGTTGCCAACATCCAACAAAGGTTCCCTCTGGACACGAAGTTGCCAACATCCAACAAAGGTTCCCTCTTTTTCAGTAACGTGCTGTTCCTTTTTTCAACAGCAAGAAACCTGAAATCAAGAGGAATCGTGAAAAAAAAACCCCTTCTGGCTGCAACCTGAAGGCATCTCCCAAGCCAGACCGAGGCAGATATGATGAGTCCAACTTCAGTGGGCCTCTTCTTCAATGGGGGAGCAGCCAGAGAAGAAGCTGGTATTGCTGGCCAGAGCTCGTTTCTTTTTCTTCCCTGGAGCTTTATTTTCTTGGGATTCTGTTGCTACATGTTTTGACTCTGGGAGGCCAAGGGAGGAGGCACCTGGAGCCGTGTTGTTTAATAGCACCTGCTCCACATCACACATCTCTTTCAGGATCTAGGAAGGACAGAGACAGCTATATGACTAGATCTGGGGTAGGGACAGAGGCTCAGCGCAGCCTAGCCACTACAGATGTTTAGCACACTCCCAATGGTATGAGGTGACCCTCCAAATAGCTCTGTTGAAAAAACCAGACTCTAGCAGATGCCCGGTTCCCAGTTCCCAGCAAGCTGATTGTACCTTTACCTCCTTTTCTCCCACAGCTCTCTGTCAGTGCTAATGCTGAGACGGACGCTAATACATTTAGAAACACCTGGCTTTTAGGCCACCTACCTTGCTGTTGGGAGTGGCACAGACAGGGTTAAAGAAGCTCAATCCTGGGGTCACCTCTGTGGGATCCTCCAGTTTGAAGGAGCCTTCAGAATCCCGAGTCCGCTCAACAGTGCCCAAGCTATCCTGAGAATCAAGCAGACAGGGATATTAGAAATTCAGCTACTAGGGTTACACAATCAGTCTGCTCCCCTTCAGCCAGTGAGGTACTAGCTCTGAGGGCCTCATCAGTCAGTGTAAGCAGGTCTTAGGGTGACCCTGCTTGGGGAGGTCACAGTGCTCAAAGGCAGCCTCTAAAGGCAAAAGACTGGGTAGGAGAGCGGCACAGGACACATCATGAGGCATGGTTTAAAACAAGGCTGAGCCTTGGTCATTTCTTTGATTAATCCTCTCCCCTCCCCAATCTACAATATACTTTTTAGCATTTCTACAGAGTGTTGCCTGTATTGGTCTTCCTTTCAGAGAGGAAGCTGAGGCCAAGAGAGAGAAGTTGCTTAGGTAACAAGGCTACTCTGTGGTAGAGCTTGGATTAGAATTATAGCCTGTTGTCATGGAAACTGAACTGGATTAAGAGTCAGGAAGCCTGAGGTCTAATCTTAGCCGCCATGACCAGCTGTATAATATCACACCGAGTCACTTAAGCTTATTTCTGGGCCTTAGTTTCCTTCTCTGTAAAATGGCAGTATTGGACTAGATCAGTGGTTTTCCAACTGAAATTCTAAGAGGAAACTCGATATATAAACAAGTAAAGAGCAAGTTGCTTTGGTTGGCACGGGGTCAAACTGAGCTGGGCCACACTCCTCTGCCTGGAAGCACTTCCATGGAGCCACTATAGGACTCTAGAACCCAAATTGAGAAAAGCATGGGCATAGAGAATCCTGAAGGTCCTTCTGCAATGCTACTTCTACAGTTCCTAGCCTGACCTCTAGCTTGCCACTTTAGTCCTCTAATGATTACCTACCTCAGAAGTTTTTTTAATGGACGACCCAGGGCAAAACTGCGCCCATATAGATGGTTAAGAAATGCACAGTGAACTAGTCTTGCTAAAATTCCTGTGTATCACACAGAGAGCAGTAGGAATGAGCTTTTGCCGTGGGCACAGGTAGGCATAAGGCAAGTTCGGGCATCTGACCTGCTTGGTGCTACACTTCTCAGTACACATTTTGTTTCCCTGAGTCTGCTATCCCTGGGAGCAATGTAAGAACAATTACAGTTAACTTGGCTCAGAACAGTGAATATCAGAAAGACCAAGTTCCTGTGGGTCTTTTCCTAGAGCCATGGAATAGCTGGTTCCCATGGAGAAGGTCTAAGTAACTAATGTCTCAAGATGTCAGAAGGATTAACTTCCTTCCTGGAAACTTCTACCTCAGCACGTGGCCCTTACAATTCCAGCTAAGCCTCTGGACTAGTTTGATCCTGCGTGGCTGTATGCCTGTAAATGCTTGCTCTACTGTTCCTTGCTTGTGCCTTAGACACTGTACAGAAATTTTACAGCCAAGGCTAGGGGTGGGGAACTGCATATCTGGGAATCTCCTGGGAGAGGCTGTGGCTTCTGAAGGGTTTGTGTGGACAGGTTAGCAGCAAGGAAGAAGGACTGAGAAGCGAAATGTCTTTTTCTGGTTGCAGAGGGAAGAAGGGTGGGAGGGGCTGTGCAGGAGACTCTGGCTTTCAGGAAGGAAGGTAGAAGAAAAGGACAGAAACTGCTGGGAGATCTGAAAGGATGGTGAGGGACGACAGCACCGATCCTACCTTGCCTTGCTGACGGTTCCTACACTTTGTGGGGTCACAGCTGCAGTCCACGCCACAGTCCAACTTCTGTCTCCTGCACCCGCACTGCTTGTTCCCACACCAGCCCTTGCAGGAACACTGCAAAGCAGGTTTGTAGAAAGACACATTACTGAGTCAGAAGACTAGGTTTGAAGTACCTTCCCTTCATTCTTAGGCCATTCTAGAAAAACTGGAAAGTACCATCAACTTTACTAAGCTTCTATCTCCTCAGTCCTCTCTTTAGTGAAACAATGATCACCAAGAACCCCCATAGGTTTTCTAAGAACAAGTCATGCCACACTTTTGGGATACTATCCTTGAAAGATGGATTGGATGGATACCATAATAATGCAGGGCAACTGACAAAGATCCTCATGGTGATTTTATGGCCAAAGTGAAGAACTATGAGATGAATGGGAGTAGAATTAGGCATATTTAAGGACTGAGTATAGTTGCTCAGTATCTTTAGATCTACCCAGCTGTACTTTCATCCAACTCACATTTCTACAGTTTGTTTAGTGTCAGCCTGGGCTTTGTCCTCAGCAGTTTAATCATTCAACATTTTAATAAATCACTGATGATATGAAATAAAATCATTTACATTTGTATAGCACTTTACAGTTTCCGAGTACTTTCATATACAGAAATGCAAAATCTCATTTGAATCTCATAGCCAGTCTACAAGGTAGGCATATTTATCAGCTGTAACAATGACACAAAGCTGGAAGGATGATTAATATGTAAGATAATAGAATCACAATTCAAAAATATTTTGACTGGCTGGAATTATGGGCTGGAAGCAGACAGAAAAGTTATAACAGGGATAAATGTAAGTCTGGCATTAAGTTCCCCCAAATCAGCCATATAAATGTAATGTTGGGTGGGGGAGATCTGGCTTAAAAGTAGTTTGGTGCAGGGAATTCCCTGGTGGTCGTGGTTAGGACCCGGAGCTTGCACTGCCGATGGCCCAAGGGCCCAGGTTCAATCCCTGGTTGGGGAACTAAGATCCCACAAGCAAGAATGGAGTCCGCCTTTCCACAGAGCTGGAACTCCTGGCTTGGGGTCTCTTCCCTCCGCTGTCACTGAACTGCCCCAGAGCCCGAGCGGAGGGCGGCCTCACTGAGGCTGCTGGCTCTGGAGGGGCCCCAGCAGCCAAAGCCGCAACAGTCCTGGGGACCATGGGCCGGATCACTCATCCTGGGGTAAGCCAGCTGCCATGTCATGAGGACACTCAAGCAGCCCTAAGGAGAGATCCACATGGCAAGGAACTGAGGCCTCCTACCTACAGCCACATGACCGTGTGGATGACAGGCTCTTGCTGCTCCAGCCAGGCATCGGGGCTGTGCCTCTGAGGTAGGAGAGCCAAGTTCAGGACGCTGCTCCACAAGAGACCTCCCAGCTCCACGTAATACCAAACGGCGAAAATCTCCCAGAGATCTCCATCTCAATGCCAAGACCCAGCTCCACTCAACGACCAGCAAGATACAGTGCTGGACACCCTACGCCAAACAACTAGCAAGACAGGAACACAACCCCATCCATTAGCAGAGAGGCTGCCTAAAATCATAAAAAGGCCACAGACATGCCAAAACACACCACCAGATGTAGACCTGCCTACCAGAAAGACAAGATTCAGCCTCATCCACCAGAACACAAGCACTAGTTGCCTCCACCAGGAAGCCTACACAACCCACTGAACTAACCTTAGCCACTGGGGACAGACACCAAAAACAATGGGAACTACGAACATGCAGACTGCGAAAAGGAGACCCCAAACACAGTAAGTTAAGCAAAATGAGAAGACAGGGAGACACACAGCAGATGAAGGAGCAAGGCAAAACCCCACCAGACCTAACAAATGAAGAGGAAATAGGTACTCCACCTGAAAAAGAATTCAGAATAATGATAGTAAAGATGATCCAAAATCTTGGAAATAGAATGGAGAAAATACAAGAAACATTTAACAAGGAGCGAGAAGAACTAAAGAGCAAACAAACAGTGATGAGCAACACAATAAATAAAATTAAAAATTCTCTAGAAGAGATCAATAGCAGAATAACTGAGGCAGAAGAACGGATAAGTGACCTGGAAGATAAAATAGTGGAAATAACTACTGCAGAGCAGAATAAAGAAAAAAGAATGAAAAGAATTGAGGATGGTCTCAGAGACCTTTGGGACAACATTAAATGCACCAACATTTGAATTATAGGGGTCCCAGAAGAAGAAAAGAAAAAGAAAGGGACTGAGAAAATATTTCAAGAGATTATAGTTGAAAACTTCCCTAATATGGGAAAGGAAATAGTTAAGTCCAGGAAGAACAAAAAGTCCCATACAGGACAAATCCAAGGAGAAACACTCCAGGACACATATTAATCAAACTATCAAAAATTAAATACAGGGCTTCCCTGGTGGTGCAGTAGTTAAGAATCCGCCTGCCAATGCAGGGGACATGGGCTCTAGCCCTGTTCTGGGAAGATCCCACATGCCGCTGAGCAACTAAGCCTGTGCGCCACAACTACAGAGCCTGCGCTCTAGAGCCCGTGAGCCACAACTACTGAGCCCACGTGCTACAACTACTGAAGCCTGCGTGCCTAGAGCCCATGCTCCACAGCAAGAGAAGCCACCACAATGAGAGGCCTGTGCACTGCAACGAAGAGTAGCCCCTGCTTGCCACAACTAGAGGAAGCCCACTCACAGGAATGAAGACCTAACACAGCCAAAATAAATAAAAAAATAAATTAATTAGTAAACAGTACTTCTTAAAAAAAAAATAAATAAAATTAATTACAAAGAAAAAATATATTAAAAAAATTAAAAGCAGCAAGGGAAAAACAACTAAAAACACGAAGGGAATCTCCATAAGGTTAACAGCTGATCTTTCAGCAGAAACTCTGCAAGCCAGAAATGACTGGCAGGACATATTTAAACTGATGAAGGAGAAAAACCTACAACCAAGATTACTCTACCCAGCAAGGATCTCATTCAGATTTGACGGATAAATTAAAATCTTTACAGACAAGCAAAAGCTGAGAGAATTCAGCACCACCAAACCAGCTTTACAACAACTGCTAAAGGAACTTCTCTAGGCAGGAAACACAAGAGAAGGAAAAGACCTACAATAACAAACCCAAAACAATTAACAAAATGGTAATAGGAACATACATATCAATAATTACCTTAAATGCAAATGGATTAAATGCTCCAACCAAAAGACATACACTGGCTGAATGGATACAAAAACAAGACCCATATATATGCTGTCTACAAGAGACCCACTTCCGACCTAGGGACACATACAGACTGAAAGTGATGGGATGGAAAAAGATATTCGATGAAAATGGAAACCAAAAGAAAGCTGGAGTAGCAATTCTCATATCAGACAAAATAGACTTTAAAATAAAGACTATTAGAAGAGACAAAGAAGGACACTACATAATGATCCAAGAAGAAGATATAACAATTGTAAATATTAATGCACCCAACATAGGAGCACCTCAATACATAAGGCAAATACTAACAGCCATAAAAGGGGAAATCGACAGTAACACATTCATAGTAGGGGACTTTAACACCCCACTTTCACCAATGGACAGATCATCCAAAATGAAAATAAATAAGGAAACACAAGCTTTAAATGATACATTAAACAAGATGGACTTAATTGATATTTATAGGACATTCCATCCAAAAACAACAGAATACACATTCTTCTCAAGGGCTCATGGAACATTCTCCAGGATAGATCACATCTTGGGTCACAAATCAAGCCTTGGTAAATTTAAGAAAATTGAAATTGTATCAAGTATCTTTTTCGACCACAATGCTATGAGACTGGATATCAATTACAGGAAAAGATCTGTAAAAAATACAAACACATGGAGGCTAAACAATATACTACTTAATAACCAAGAGATCACTGAAGAAATCAAAGAGGAAATCAAAAAATATGTAGAGGGCTTCCCTGGTGGCACAGTGGTTGAGAATCTGCCTGCTAATGCAGGGGACACAGGTTTGAGCCCTGGTCTGGGAAGATCCCACATGCCACGGAGCAACTAGGCCCGTGAGCCACAACTACTGAGCCTGCGCGTCTTGAGCCTGTGTCCCACAACAAGAGAGGCCACAATAGTGAGAGGCCTGTGTGCCGCGATGAAGAGTGGCCCCTGCTTACCACAACTAGAGAAAGCCCTCGCACAGAAACGAAGATCCAACACAGCCAAAATTAAATAAATAAACAAAAACAAAACAAAACAACAAAAAAGATACACATAACTGAATATAATACATTCTTTTAAAAAAAAAACGTAGAAACAAATGACAATGAAAACACGACAACCCAAAATCTATGGGAGGCAGCAAAAGCAGTTCTAAGAGGGAAGTTTATAGCAATACGATCCTACCTTAAGAAACAGGAAACATCTCGAATAAACAACCTAACCTTACATCTAAAGCAATTAGAGAAAGAAGAACAAAACAACACCGAATTTAGCAGAAGGAAAGAAATTATAAAGATCAGATCAGAAAGAAATGAAAAAGAAATGAAGGACACTATAGCAAAGATCAATAAAACTAAAAGCTGGTTCTTTGAGAAGATAAACAAAACTGATAAACCATTAGCCAGACTCATCAAGAAAAAAAGGGAGAAGACTCAAATCAATAGAATTAGAAATGAAAAAGGAGAAGTAACAACGAACACTGCAGAAATACAAAAGGTCATGAGAGATTACTACAAGCAACTATACGCCAATAAAATGGACAACCTGGAAGAAATGGATAAATTCTTAGAAATGCACAACCTGCCAAGACTGAATCAGGAAGAAATAGAAAATATGAACAGACCAATCACAAGCACTGAAATTGAAACTGTGATTAAAAATCTCCCAACAAACAAAAGCCCAGGACCAGATGGCTTCACAGGCGAATTCTATCAAACATTCAGAGAAGAGCTAACACCTATCCTTCTCAAACTCTTCCAAAATATAGCAGAGGGAGGAACACTCCCAAACTCATTCTACGAGGCCACCATCACCTTGATACCAAAACCAGACAAGGATTTCACAAAGAAAGAAAACTACAGGCCAATATCACTGATGAACATAGAAGCAAAAATCCTCAACAAAATACTAGCAAACAGAATCCAACAGCACATTAAAAGGATCATACACCATGATCAAGTGGGGTTTATTCCAGGAATGCAAGGATTCTTCAATATACACAAATCAATCAATGTGATAAACTATATTAACAAATTGAAGGAGAAAAACCATACGATCATCTCAATAGATGCAGAGAAAGCTTTCGACAAAATTTAACACCCATTTATGATAAAAACCCTGCAGAAAGTAGGCACAGAGGGAACTTTCCTCAACATAATAAAGGCCATATATGACAAACCCACAGCCAACATCATCCTCAATGGTGAAAAACTGAAACCATTTCCACTAAGATCAGGAACAAGACAAGGTTGCCCACTCTCACCACTCTTATTCAACATAGTTTTGGAAGTTTTAGCCACAGCAATCAGAGAAGAGAAGGAAATAAAAGGAATCCATATCGGAAAAGAAGAAGTAAAGCTGTCACTGTTTGCAGATGACATGATACTATACATAGAGAATCCTAAAGATGCTACCAGAAAACTACGAGAGCTAATCAATGAATTTGGTAAAGTTGCAGGATACAAAATTAATGCACAGAAATCTATGGCATTCCTATACACTAACAACAAAAAATCTGAAAGTGAAATCAAGAAAACAATCCCATTTACCATTGCAACAAAAAGAATAAAATATCTAGGAATAAACCTACCTAAGGAGACAAAAGACCTGTTTGCAGAAAATTATAAGACACTGATGAAAGAAATTAAAGATGATACAAATACATGGAGAGATATACCATGTTCTTGGATGGGAAGAATCAACATTGTGAAAATGACTCTACTACCCAAAGGAATCTACAGATTCAGTGCAATCACTATCAAACTACCACTGGCATTTTTCACAGAACTAGAACAAAAAATTTCACAATTTGTATGGAATCACAAAAGACCCCGAATAGCCAAAGCAATCTTGAGAACGAAAAACAGAGCTGGAGGAATCAGGCTCCCTGACTTCAGACTATACTACAAAGCTACAGTAATCAAGCCAGTACGGTACTGGCACAAAAACAGAAAGATAGATCAATGGAACAGGATAGAAAGCCCAGAGATAAACCCATGCACATATGGTCACCTTATCTTTGATAAACGAGGCAGGAATGTACAGTGGAGAAAGGACAGCCTCTTCAATAAGTGGTGCTGGGAAAACTGGACAGGTACATGTAAAAGTATGAGATTAGCTCACTCCCTAACACCATACACACAAAAAAGCTCAAAATGGATTAAAGACCTAAATGTAAGGCCAGAAACTATCAAACTCTTAGAGGAAAACATAGGCAGAACACTCTTTGACATAAATCACAGCAAGATCCTTTTTGACCCACCTCCTAGAGAAATGGAAATAAAAACAAGAATAAACAAATGGGACCTAATGAAACTTCAATGCTTTTGCACAGCATAGGAAACCATAAACAAGACCAAAAGACAACCCTCAGAATGGGAGAAAATATTTGCAAATGAAGCAACTGACAAAGGATTAATCTCCAAAATTTATAAGCATCTCATACATCTCAATAACCTAAAAACAAACAACCGAATCCAAATGGGCAGAAGACCTAAATAGACATTTCTCCAAAGAAGATATACAGACTGCCAATAAACACATGAAAGAATGCTCAACATCATTAATCATTAGAGAAATGCAAATCAAAACTACAATGAGATATCATCTCACACCAGTTAGAATGGCCATCATCAAAAAATCTACAAACAATAAATGCTGGAGAGGGTGTGGAGAAAAGGGAACACTCTTGCACTGCTGGTGGGAATGTGAATTGGTACAGCCACTATGGAGAACAGTATGGAGGTTCCTTAAAAAACTACAAATAGAACTACCATATGACCCAGCAATCCCACTACTGGGCATATACCCTGAGAAAACCATAATTCAAAAAGAGTCATGTACCAAAATGTTCATTGCAGCTCTATTTACAATAGCCAGGAGATGGAAGCAACCTAAGTGCCCATCATCGGATGAATGGATAAAGAAGATGTGGCACATATATACAATGGAATATTACTCAGCCATAAAAAGAGACGAAATTGAGCTATTTGTAATGAGGTGGATAGACCTAGAGTCTGTCATACAGAGTGAAGTCAGAAAGAGAAAGACAAATACTGTATGCTAACACATATATATGGAATTTAAGGAAAAAAATGTCATGAAGAACCTTGGGGTAAGACAGGAATAAAGACACAGACTTACTAGAGAATGGACTTGAGGATATGGGGAGGGGGAAGGGTAAGCTGAGACAAAGCGAGAGAGAGGCGTGGACATATATACACTACCAAACATACGGTAGATAGCTAGTGGGAAGCAGCCGCATAGCACAGGGAGATCAGCTCGGTGCTTTGTGACCGCCTGGAGGGGCGGGATAGGGAGGGTGGGTGGGAGGGAGACGCAAGAGGGAAGAGATATGGGAACATATGCATAACTGATTCACTTTGTTATAAAGCAGAAACCAACACACCATTGTAAAAGCAATTATACTGCAATAAACATGTAAAAAAAAAAAAAAAAAGCAAGCCAGTCAGCCAGTAATTTGGAGCTCAGAAATCACAGGGAGAGAATGTTTCAGCAAACCCTGGGTCAGTCAGACTCCATTTGAAATGATATATCCTATTTTAGGGCCCCATAATTTTTTTTAGGCATATAAAAAGTGTAGACAAGAAGAAAACCCCACTCATGTCCCCAACCCTCCGTTGATGAGTAAAATACAGATAGAACTGAAGCCTCCTGTCTATGCTTTCCTGATCCCATTTGCCTTCCTCCCTCCCAGGGGCAGTCTCTTGAATTAGGTGCTTATTATCCCATGCATGTCTCTTTTTTACCACATATGAGTTTTTGTTTAAAATATGTAAGGAGTTACCTTACATACTTTTAAACTTTATATAAATGGTATCTTATCATCCGTTGATGCATGTAGCTCCTGTTCCATTCATTTTCACACTATGAGTATGCCACAATTTACCCATACTCCTCATAGTGCCATATTTCACACTTACAACAAGGCTACAATAGTAATAGCTGACATCACCATGTGCCAGGCACTGTTACAAGCGCTTTCCATATATTAAGCCCATTTTATCAATAAGTATGTTTCCTTGTGCACACATTCAGGAGTCCACTGTGTGTATGTGCTTCACAAAGAGGAAATTAAACAAAAAGGGGGCGGGTGACCAGCATTATAGGAAGTGATGTTGTAAGAGAAATGGTGGAAGAAAGTAAGGATAGTTTGGCTTGGAACAAATATAGGTGACAGAGCTCTCAGAATGATGGATTAGAGTCAGAGGAGACCTCAGTGACTATCTAAAGCCTGATTTGATGTATGAAGCCCTACTCAAACACCCCTGGTCTTATTATCCAATGCTCTATTTATCCTGAGATAACAGTTTCTATATAACTTCTGATCTCAGGACCAAATTCTGCCATCTGGAATGATTGGAATCAATTTAACCCCACTTTCACAGCATATATGTTCAAACCCTGAGCATCGTTTTCACTCCCCAGTCCCACTCTGTCCAAATCCTCTCAAAGCTAAATATACCTAGCTCCCTCAATGATTCACCACATGACATGGTTTCCAAGAATTCTCACCACCTTGGCTATATAACAATTTGTCCAAGTTCATCTTCAATTGTGACATCCAGAAATGAGCATAACTTTCTAAATGTGGTGTGACCATTGTGAAGCAGATTGAGACAAACACCTCCCTTGTTATGAACTCCATAGTTCTGCTAATGAGTCCTAAATCACAGTAGCTTTTTTTCCCTTGTCATATCTTTGTGGATTCATATTGCATTTACAGTTAAATTCAAGCCCTCGAGCCTGTTTCATATGGACAACCATCACCATTGTTGTGTAGTTGTGAGGGTAAAAGAAACCATTAAAACATCTTCCCCCTCACCCCCATTATGAGAATAATATATAGTACTTTATAAAATCTGAAAATCAAAACCATGATTTTTAATATTTAACAATTGTATATAGTCTTTCATCATGTGGAAATGTCAATTTACTTAACTAGTCACCTAACGTTAGATATTAAGATTGTTTTGAAAGAAATTGTTTGCCATTAAAAATCACGTTGCAGCAAATATCCTGGTACATAAATACAATCCAAATCTTACCATGATTGACAAGGCCTCTGATTACCCCTCTGACCCGACCTTGTACTGCACTCTCCCACTTCTCAGTATCCTCCAGCCTCACTGGCCTCTTCAGCTGTTCCTTGATAAGCCAAGCTCATTCCTGCCCTGAGGTCTTTGCATTTACTGTTTCCTTTTCCTGAAATGTTCTTCTGATTTTTTTCCCCGACTTGCTCCTTCACTTTGTTCAGATCTCAGCTTAAATATCTCCTCTTCAGAGAGGCCTCTCCCAAACACTCATCCAAAGTACTCTTTTCCTACCCCATCATTCTCTATGATTTGACTACATTTTCTTTTTATCTCTTATCATCTAAAATTATTTTATTTGTTTTTCTGGTCACTATGAGTCTCTCTCCACAAGAATGTCTTCAGTTTCATGAGGCCAAGGATTTTACCTGTCTTGTTTATTGCATCCTCAGCACCTAGAAGCAGTGCCTGATAGTTTGATGCTCAAAAAAGATTTATAAATCTTTTTACATATCAATGACTATTTCCTTAGTATAAATATCTATGTGTATAATTATTGAGCCAAAGGATAGGAACATTTTTAAGGCTTTTGATGCATATTTTCAAGTTGCTTTCCAGAAAGGTATGCCAAACTACACTCCTAACAACAACAGACAGGAATGCCCGCCTTAGTCACCTTTGCCAACACTGGACATAACAGAAAAAAAAAAAACCCCTAACTTTGCTTCTTTGAATAAGACAGAGCAAAACACAGAGTTCTATGACATGTCCTAGAGACACCTCGCCAGGATGACATTGGTCCATTGATTGCTACAGGCTGGGTATGGTCCTCTGACCATTTACACATTTATCTATATTATATGCCTCAAAAACACTCTATTACCCTGTCCATGTGTCTCTATTTTATCCAAAGTACAAGAGTGGCATCTGAAGGGCTATCATAAGGAAGAACAATTAGACTTCTACATAGCCAAGACTCATTGGGATGATTTATAGGACAGTTCAACAAGGAACAACTTTCCAACACCTACTTGGAATACAATGGGCTGCCCTGTCTCACGACTGTGAGCCTCCCCCTACTAGATTGCTTGTTTTCAAGCAAGCAGAGCCTAGATAAACACCTGGGAGTGGTATTATAGAACAGTCATGACGTACATGACAGATGTATTCACACGAATGCCATGTGCACTAGCTTTAGCTTCATCCTATTTTCTCTCACACCAGGACGCAGATCAGAATATAAGAGAGGGAGCAAGATCTTGCCACAGACAAAATCTCAAATATGATGTATGTGGGATGTGTGTGTATACGTGTGTGTGTATCACAACTGCTAGCAACTCACCAGCATGTCCCAACACCATAGCTGGGAACCACTATAATAGAGAGATTCTTTATATAAAAGCAGTGGGAAGTCAAGATGAAAGACCTCTGGGGTTCCTTTAAGCCAGTGGTTCTCAACCCTGGCTGCACATAAGAAATCTCTGGGGAGCTTTTCAAAAAGGCCAGGTCCCACCTCAGACCAATTAAATCAGAATATCTGGGGGTGGGGTCCCAGGCAACCTGTGTTTAAAAGCTCCCTGGGGGATTCTAACGTGCAGCCAGGGTTGAGAATTATTTCTTTAGAGTCTATAATTCTTCTAGCACTGATTTCAGCGTTACATTATATCTCAGAATGATAAGATCTGGTAAAAATTGTAACATAAAGGATACCAGGCTAGGAATTGGGAGCCTTGGGCTCTAGTCTTATATTTAATACTTGGCATGACCTTGGACAAGTCACTCCATCCAAGTTTATCTCCATTCTTTCATTACTAGAGACCAGAATACCTCCTCCCTCTTTTCTGCCAAAGGGGACAAATGGGAATATTTGTAAAAATCCTTACAGTGCTTTAATAACAATACCTGCATGATATTTTATCCTTCACAAGGTGCTCCTGCATATATTCCTTCTTTTAACTTCTCAGACACCATATAGCCCCATATAAAGGTAGTATTATTAAAACCCATTTATTAAAAACAACAACAACAAAACCCATTTATACAACTTTGACTGTTACTTTGACTCAGGATATTAGTGCTGGAAGGGACCTTTTATATCACTATTCTAGCCTCATCCCTTTATTACATAAATAAGGAATCTGAGGCTCAGAGAGATTAAGTGACTTGCTTAAGGCTATCCAACTAAATAGTGGCAAAGTCAAGACTACAACTCACGTTTACCTGGCTTCTAAGCTATCACTTCTTTACTACAGCACATGGCCTATCCTTCGGCATCTCCTTAGTACAGATAGGAAATATAGCTGAATGAGGAAACCTAGTTTTTTCAGCATTAGCTTTGGACAAGTCATCATTTTGGTACCTGCTGCAGTCTCCTTTGCAGATACCTAGTGATTCATACCAGCCCGCTTCAGCTGGGTTGAAACAATAATAATCAGGATGGCCTTCATGCAAAGCATCAAGGTCTACAGCTGATGTGTCTACAAGCAGTCTGATCATAGAGCAGTCCATGTACTTCGAGGCCTCCAAAAGGGAGAAACTAGATTGTATGCCAACTTGCTCCCCTTAAAGCCCAGTTATATTCTCAAGTTATAAGATCAGGGAAAAAGCCTAGAAAATAATCATCTCTCAGTGTTTTAGAGATAGGATTTATCATTGATAGCAAATATCACTTACTTGCATTTTTGGCTATACTTCTATATTTCCTTTTTAAGCTTACAGCAACAGTGCTATTATATCTATGCTTGTGTGTGTGTGTGTGTGTGTGTGTGTGTGTGTGTGTGTGTGTGTGT
>NW_021703779.1:58742063-58868473 GCF_005190385.1 Monodon monoceros | reverse complement strand
TGTGTGTGTGTGTGTGTGTGTGTGTGTGTGTGTGTGTGTGTGTGTGTGATAAGCTTTCCTCAAGGACAAGTATACCCATATTTGCTTGCCATTTGGAAACTCCTTCCCCAGAGTTTTAGGTCCTCTACCATTTGTTTCTGTGTGTACTTCTCACCTGTGCTTCCTAGTACTTGGCTGACCTTTTCATCAACAATCAGCTCATGCTTACCACTTCAGCCACAGTAGAGAGCATAAATGTTTGCTGAGTAAGTGAATCAAAGTCAGACATGTTCTGCCCCATTTTCTCTCAGTGTCCCAGCTCTATGTCCCGCTACTACCTCTACTATCAAGTCTTTGCGATATGCTATTCATTGTGCCAGAAAATGGCTTCCCAGGTGCTCCCAAGACTGTATTTCCCTTTCTGTCTTATAATGAAGCAAGAGTCGTCCCTTTCATGGCATGTTCATAAACTATATCTATTTGGTTTGGCTTTACAGTCACTCTTAAAAGCCCCTCAGTCCATCTCCCTGAGATGAGTATGCTGAGATCCTGTGATGTGTTCCTATTTCTTTGGCTTGTTTTCCCATTAGATTATAAGCTCTCTGAGGCTAAGGATGAGCTCTTAGTCCCACTAAGAGCACACGGTATGTTGCATTCCTGATGACTTTCCAAATGACTTAAGGCCACCACGGCTGTCTAGTCCTCATGAGTTGCTTCTCTCTGGTGTTGTAGCTTTACAAGGCTCAGTTCCCCATGTGGTGCACTATCAACTAATGAAATCGAATAACCTTCCAGGAATCCAGCTAGGGTAATTTGTGAGCTGTTCTCTTTAAGTGGAATGTGGCTGCAGGCCACAGTTGGGGTAGTGATGAACTGTAATGCCTGGGAAGTTAATGTTTCAACATAGAACACCTAGGTTTGATAAATCCGTAGGATTATCATTGTGTAAGTAAATAGAGCATGCCTCAAAGTCAGATTGTTTCTAACTAGCCTTAACTTTGGTGTGTTCAATCTTAAAGTTCCCACTTAGCTTCCGGGCTACAGTTTTTACTGATATGACCATGATGTGGTAGAAACAAACCGGACTTGGAGTCAGAACATTTGATTTCAAGTCCTGTCACTTTGTTTTATGTCCCTGGGCAAGGTCATTTCCCTCTCGTGGGTCTCAGATCCAGCTGTAAAATACAAATAATAAACACCTCACTGGATTTTTTTTTGGTGACAATGAAAAGAGGTAACATATATGAGAATGGTATATAGACTGTAAAATGCTTTAAAAATGTGAAAGATTATTATGGTCACACTGGAACCAGTTTCAATGAGATGGTATAGAACACTACTACTTGTTCAGACTGGTCAGAACTTGAAAACATGAAAAGAGCCTCCCTGTGCACCCAGGCAGTCCTCTCAACTAGCCCCCAGTTCCATACAGAGCTGGCCCAACAAGCACCCCTCAGCAGAGCCAGTGCCTCTGAACACAATCGAGGGATTGAGGTATAGGGTCTGGGGCCGGTACACCCTCACTGGCAGTGAAGACTAATGACTAGAACCCCTGAAAGAGATGAGCTGCCTCCTACCCCTTGGATGTTCTTCTTGGACATCTTAACTAATTTTGTTGGCTTCCATTCCTCATCATCCCCATCACCACCATCACCATCACTGTCCTCAGGCTCATTCACAGAATATTCTGAACAATATTTTATATCTTCGATGTTCATGCTTTGCTCCAGGAACTTTTCTTTAAACCGGGAAGGTTTGGGCTAAGAAAAAAAGTTTGGAATGGTTATTTAATTAAAAACAACAACAACAACATGTGGATTATATCTTCCCAGTAGCTGCTGCCAGCTATATTCTCAGAGCAGAGATTTCAGATGCCCTCAAATATACCCCACTTGGCTTTACCAATCAGAAGAAATTCTGCTTTAGCCTTTGGCCTCACAGAGTCTTTGAAGGGAGAGAAACTGAAGGGATAGAGGCTGAGCAATCTGAGGGAGGAGGGAGGGACTCATGATATGATAAGTATCTTTGGATGGACAGCCGAACACTGCTCTTTTCTATGCGCCTCCTCCTCAGTTGTGTTGCATAATGCCTGTACATGGTCCAAAGTCAGCCGTCTAGGGAGGGAGAATGACTATTTTCCTCAAGATTGTACTGTAATTTTATTTGGGACTCCATAGAAAATTGAGATGCTGGAATGTGGGAATTTTAACTCTCAACCACTTCTGAAAGGTGATTTTAGTACACTCACCCCAAACCTTGGCTATGCAAAGGTATCACAGGCCCTGAGCAGTTTACCTTAGGTGGGATATATTCGAAAGAAGAGTCTGGAGATAGAAGGGTATCCTTAGGAAGATGAGATTTCTGTCTGCTGGCTACTTGGAGGAGGTTCAGTTTCTATTTGAAAAGAAGAGACAAAGTGTACATTGCAGGGCAGCTTCTGAGAGTGTTCATGGCTAAAACATAAAGATTCCTAAGTTAGCTTAATCTTAAGCCATGGTAAAGTGAGGCAGGGTAAGAGCAAAGTAGGTTGAAGGACTCCCACTTTACAAGATCAGTATTAGATTCAGAGAAGAGCAAATTAAAAAATGTGTGGGCTCCCCTGGTGGCACAGTGGTTGAGAGTCCACCTGCCGATGCCGGGGACACGGGTTCGTGCCCCGGTCTGGGAAGACCCCACATGCCGCGGAGCGGCTAGGCCCGTGAGCCATGGCCGCTGAGCCTGCGCGTCTGGAGCCTGTGCTCCGCAACGGGAGAGGCCACAACAGTGAGAGGCCCGCGTACCGCCAAAAAAAAAAAAAAAAAAAAATGTGTTTATGCCATCTGAAATGCACATGACCATACCACATGGAAACTAGATGTAGACCTCATAAAATTGAGCCAAGTCATTATACCCAGGGTTGCTCCCACGAGCTGGCCTCAGTTGCAAGAGGGTCTCCCAGGGCTTATTAAATGGGTGGGAAGCTGTACTACCTGCTTCATGATTTTGTTCTCTCGGAGAAGTTGCTGATTTTGCTCACATACTTCCTGCATCTTCTCAAGTTCTTCATCCTATTTCCAGATAATGCAGTGATAGGTGGGGTTATTTTGGGCACTACATGTGGGTTACCAAACAACTCACAGGGATGAAAACATACTACTGCCAAGTTGCTGGCAGCAGGTGGTTTTTGCACAGCAGGCACTGGCGCCCAGAGAAATGCCTGATCCCCACCAATTCCTAGGTGTCCTGAGTGCCACCTCTATTCCAACGCTCCCAAGCAGCCACGACTGCACTTGCAGGAACCATGGGCTCTGCTCTACATGCCTTCCTCGTTCTTTTCTATTTTCTAGCCTCGTATCCCTTATTCACATCAGGATGCTGATAAAGAAACCCATCCAGAGTGTCAGATGTTTCTTTGAAGTCTACAGATGCTTTTGCCCACGCTTCTCAACACAGATTAGGCAGTTTATTTGCTATACTAATAAGCCTGATTAAAATTCCTTGGCACTTATGATAATTGGATTCATGCCTACGACCTTAACACATTTGGTTGTCTTTGATGGGCGATGCCAAGGAAGCCGTAGAGACTGGTGGTTCAGGAAAAAGACTCTAAGTTGGATAAAATAGTACTCCATCATGCTACTAAAGGGTGTGGTATTCCCAGCCTCTGGAAGAAATGCAGACCCCAGGCATTTTACAAACAGGTCAGGTCTCAACTCAGAACAGGCACAGGAAGAGACAGCTAAATGTCCCTAGGATTCTACTGGATGATTTAACTTTCTCAACTCTTTAGAGCTCAGGGTTGAGGCAAAGAACCAGGAGGCCTCGAAGTCTGGTATGGAGTATGTACTGTCATTTCTGTACCAAAACGGAGGTTATCCTATATGTGGCTACATCCTAAACACCCCTAAATTGATCAAACAGGGCAACAAGGCAATAGAGACTACCATTATAAAAGGCTACCATTATAAAAGGCTACCTTTATAAAGCTTTTTTTCAGTAGGTAATTACTCTTTCCTGCAGGTACAGTCATGTAAATCAGACAGGATTCTCAGTCAGGCCTGGGGACCCCATCTCTGGAGACCTTTGCCTCATCTCCATACCTGACACTTCAGGATGCTCAGCAGCTGTTGCTCCTTTTCGCTGACGGACTCCTCTAGCTGCTTCTCTGCCATTTGGCTTTGCTGCAGCTGGCTGAGGAGGTATAGCACCTAGAGAAAGATACAACCCAAAGGTACCAAAGGAATGAGAGGAAAAAGGAATTCTGGTTTAGTCCAAGCAGTGATCCAGTTACTCCTTTGTGATTTCAAAGTAAATTGTTCTCTTTGGCTCTCATGGCTTGAAGTATCATCATGTTCATCTTGGTATTAAAGTTGGAGGCTAAGAGCCATTGTCACTGGTATGTGTAAAGTTATTAGAGAAGTCATTTTTCTCTATTTCTGGTTTCTTATTTGCAAAAATTGGAAAAGACTACGTGGTCTTTTGAAGGAAACTTCATACCCCCATTATTATTATCGTTATTTTTAACTAACAACAAAGAGCAACAATGGTTTGTTTTTCAGTATAGCTTCTTGGCTCGCCAGCTTACCTTCTCTTGGTGCTGTTGCTCCACTCTCACCAGCTCTGCCTGTAACTCTGTCTCTATTTCAGCAAAATGATTTCGTTCCTCAAACAGCATCTTCTGCATGTCAGCACAGCTGGCCTTGTTCTGTTTCAGGCTGCTTTCGAGCTTGCTGACCTGTATTTTGGAGGAGACCAGCTGGAAGGGATAAAAGAAGATCAGTTTATTTGGAGAATGGCCACCTTTCCCCATTCATTAGGCAGGAAAATGTCAGCTTTCTTGAAATGGACTGAGAAAAGTTCTTCCATGTCCAAGTCCATTCTTATGTTTTCATGTCATATGGATTCTACCATTGAATAGAATCACCACCACCCAAACCAAGGGCCGAGATAGATATCTGCTGAGATAGGTATCTTAGAGCTGGAAGCCACTGCTGAGGTCATTTAATCTCTTGTTTTACCTCAAGGCAAGAATAAATCTAACACAAACAGTATCTGACAATTCCAAACTCTGATACTCAAGAAGTTCTTCCTTAATTTTAAAGAGAAATCCATAGCACACACCCTTATGGCTAATTATGTCCCATTTCAGAATGTCTGTGTTCACATGTTAACTTGTAGACACATTAGCCGAGACTACAGCTCTGGCTCTTCAGGCTAGATTGATATCCTATGCTGGCCTAGTTTTATATTCTCTACTAGCCCAGATGGTGAACATCATAAACACCAGTGTTCACAAGACTAATCAGGATTTCCTTAGTAGGATAAATCTGCTAACCCAACACAAAAATGCATAAAGGATAGCACTGCTCAAACTTGCAGAGTCGGAGTTTGTATGCTTGCTTCAATCACCAGAGGTGATCAATTTTAATTCCTCTTGTGACAGTGGAAGATGATATATTTATTTTAAGGTCAGTGAAGATGGATTTTCCTTTAGATGAATCTTCATATGTCAAAGGTTTTCTCTTTCCTAGATTGTATCTTAAACTTTTTGAATATAATACATGTCAGAGGTGTTTTAAAAAGTAGTATAGTATAATATTTTACGTTTGACCTGTGGCCTACTATGGCATCCTGATTTTTCATAATAATAACAGTGAACATTTATTGAGCACCTGCTATATGCCAGGTATGGGTATCAACTTGCAACTCATATATATATATATATATATATATATATATATATATTTTTTTTTAAAATATGGAACGCTTCACGGATTTGTGTGTCATCCTTGCGCAGGGGCCATGCTAATCTTCTCTGTATCATTCCAATTTTAGTATATGTGCTGCCGAAGCGAGCACTCATATATATTTTTTAAGTGACTGGCTTGTACTTGCCCACACCAACCTTTACCCATAAAACTATTTCTCTAATGTTTGTGTCATTGTGGTTTCTACCACGAACAGTGGCAATAACACTATGATAGTATTCTAGGCTAACATCTTATTTCAACCCACCAAGCCAGACCCTGAATTGCTGAGAGGAAGAGAGATGTTTACCTCTCCAATTAAGTATTTCAGGGCACACTTGGCTTCCAGAATGGTAGCAATATTCTCCCAGCGGTGTTTTGGCCTGTCTTCACTTTCTGCATCCAGCAGCTTCTGCTGTAGGTCAGCAATCTGAGCACTCCTTCAGGGAAAGAAACAATGAGCCTTATTTCTAGTAGCCTCAACACCAAGGAGAGGGGAAGAGCTCTGAGGAGAAACTTCAAATAGTTTCACGGACAGAGGTATCAGTTAAATACCATTTAAATAATGATTGAGTCATCTGGTTAGGGTTTTATACAGTATCTCAAAACTTGTTACAAAGGGATGCTAAGACTAACCAAATGGTTTTATTTTATTAAATACTGGTTGAAATAAGTGGGTCATATAGTGGGACTTGGAAAGATTTGTTTTAGTGAGGCTTTTGTTGTAGCACATTGACCACAATGTGACTTTGTCTTGAGGCCACATAAGCTGGAACTGTGACGTGGTGGCTCACCTATGCAAGGACAAGATTCAGGTTAGAGACCTTAAGGAAAAAAAATCTCAGAAGAACAAACAGGTAGATGCTCTTTGCTGGAATCTAACACCAAACTGATGCCTATGGCTGGTGTCGTGAGAGGTTATCTTGGAGTACCTGCCACAGGACTGAGAAGTTTCTACGAAAACTAGATACCATGACCCTGGTTATAGCTTCCAGATACTTTACGGTCAAGTATGGCCTGAGACCAAGATGTACACAATATTTCAGTTTTGTCAATAGCTTCCTTCTCAAATTTGCTAGGTGTCCAGTGAGAGGGAGCATACCGGCATGTGTATAACATGCAGTGCTATGTAAGGTACTATAAAGAAGATGGGTACTAAAATAATCTAAGATAGCAGTTCTAAACTTTTTGGGTCTTAGGACCCCTTTACACTCTTAAAAATTATTGAGGACCTCTAAGAAATTCTGCTCATGTATGTTATACCTGGAGATATTTACAGTATTAGAAAGTAAAACTGAGAAAAACATTTATTAATTCACTTAAAATCAAAACAATCCATTATACATTAACAATTACACCTGCAATGACACTATTTCCAAATAAAGTCACATTCTAAGGTCTGGAAAGGACATGAATGCAGGGTGGAGGAGTGTGTGTGTCACACACACACACAACAACATTTTCCAGCACGAAAAATAATGTAGTGAGAAGAGTGGGATTGTTTACATTTTTACAAATCTCTGTAATGTCTGGTTTAGTAGAAGATAGCTGGATTCTCATATCTCCCTCTACGTTTAATCTTTTGTGATATGTTCTAGTTGATGTAAATGAAGGCAATCTGGCCGCACATGGATATGTAGCTGGACAAGGGAGGAGCATTTTATTTTATTATTTTATTTTATTGTGGCCGTACCGTGCGACTTGCGGGATCTTAGTTCCCCGACCAGGGACTGAACCCAGGCCACTGCAGTGAAAGCGCCGAGTCCTAATCCCTGGACTGCCAGGGAATTCCTGGGAAGAGCTTTTTTTATTTTTAATTTTATTTATTTTTGGCTGCATTGGGTCTTCGTTGCTGTGCATGGGCTTTCTCTAGTTGCGGCGAGTGGGGGCTACTCTTCGTTGCGGTGCGTGGGCTTCTCATTGTGGTGGCTTCTCTTTGTTGTGGAACAGGGGCTCATGGCGCATGGACTTCAATAGTTGTGGCACTTGGGCTCGGTAGTTGTGGCTTGTGGGCTCTAGAGTGCAGGCTCAGTAGTTGTGGTGCACAGGCTTAGTTGCTCTGTGGCATGAGGGATCTTCCTAGACCAGGGCTCGAACCCGTCCCCTGCATCAGCATGCGACTCTCAACCACTGCACCACCAGGGAAGCCCAGGAGGAGCATTTTAATAGTCTTTTCAGATAATTGTGGATATTCTTCTTTGAGACTACACCAAAACCCAACAAGTTCCTTAAAAGTTAGTTGAAATGTGGTTACTTGCAATCTGAATGGATCTTTTACTCAAACGTGATTATGTAACATGTCATTTGGACAGTCATACAGAGCCTTCAAATCAACACATTTCATTACACAATATAAAAAAGACCACAATTGTTAATATCACTACTGGTCTCATTAGAAAAGTTACGAAAAACTGTCAAGTTTACAGTGGCAGATACACGTTTTCCAAAATTCTAAGTTTTGCTTGAAAGCTCAAATTTTATTTTTGGTGACAAACACTGTCCTTTGTTTTCCTTGACTTGACAGGCTCACTCGGTTCATTTTTGAGAAAATGTCTGCCAAGTACCCAAATCTGAATAACCATAGTTTGTCTGTCAGTCGTTCTTTCAAGTAAAAATGATGTTCCATGAAAAAAGAGGCCTGTTAAACTCACACCTCAAACAATCACACAAGTGCTTTTCCTCGAGAGAAACATCGTCCTTCAGCATCAGCACAAGTGGTTTATGTGTTCTTCCCATTCTGTCACACAGAATATTAAAAAGATCTGAACTCAAGGGTTGAGATTTAATAAAATTAATAATTTTTATTGCTTTATCAAAGCCAAAAGTAAAACTGACTTTTAAGTAAAACCGAGAGTGTGTGGTGGTGAAGTATTCAATGACTGCTAGTACAGGTTTGTGCTACTGGTTTGATTCAAGCTAAGGTGTTAGCAGTTTTGTCCACTGTTGCTTTTGCACTATCATGGCAAATGTCAAGTGTAGTAAACATGGCAAACAATGTCTTAATACTATTATAAAAACAGGGAGTCACCTAGACTCCCTGAAAGGGTCTCAGTGACACCCCAGGAGTTTGTAGACCTCACTTTGAGAACCCTGGTCTAATATATAGTCCTTTCCTTTAACAAGCTTACAATCTGTCTAGATTGACAAGACTAATCTATGTAAAATAATTAATAAATATAAAGATAACATACATCATCTATACTACATGACCGAGTACTGTAAGTTCTGAAGGAGTTTAGAGAAGAGGAAAATTAATGAGGGATGAAGAATCAGGGAAGGCTTCTTGGAAGAGGTGGGCCAGAACACTTCACAGTTGTTTTATCTATCAAATGCCCTTTCTTGTCCTTAGGGAAATTCCCTTGATTAAAGTCACCTCTGTCTAATTGCCCTCTACCTGGCACCTGCCCTACATTTAAATAATCACTTACTTATGCACAGTGGTGTGCAGGTAAATGTTTAACAAACAGTACCTAAAAAAACAGATCTGATTTGTAGCTTTTGCTAGTTTCTGTAGTGTGAATACTCTCACCAAAGGAATTGTAAGCTCTCAACAGTTTACAACCGTCTTAAAATTTTAACAAACAATTCCAACACACCACTGTCAGTCATTATACTGTTTCTACTCGAGAGCAAGGACAATGCCATCTATTCTTTCTATATATCCCAACTGCATCCAGTGCAGCACAAAGCAGAAACTCAAATGTTGAGCAACTTAAAGACATATCCAAAGATAAACAGCTAGTATGTGTTGCTAAAAACAAATTAAATGGTCTCCAAGGTCTTCTGGGCAATAAAATTCTATTACCCTAAGACACTATAAAATATCTGTCAAAGTTTTGTTCCTTCTAGATTTCACAGATACTTAAAAGAAAGTAACAGTGATTAAAGAGAAGAGCATTCATTGAGCACTTCTAATATGCCAAGTACTGTGCTATGTACTTTACTTTCTAATCTCATTTAATGGTCATGATACTTTACTTATGCATTATATTATGTCTACTTTGCTGATGATCTCTAATTCTCCTTCTCCCAGGTTGTTGATCTTCTGGTATCATTTCTTGGGTTCCTCTAAAGTTTTGTTTTTAGTCAGTTCTTGTGGTATATGATAAAGACCATAGACTTTGGAATTAGATAAACTGAGTTTCAAATCCCAGTTCTGTATAAACTTCAGCAAATTTTTTAATATCTTTGAACCTTTAGCTTAGATCTCTAAAGTGAGAAGAATGGTACTTACCTCACAAGGTATACCTCATAGGGAGAGACTGAATGAGAAAATGTATCTAACATGTCTAGTGAAGTGTATAGCTCAAAAATTGTTACTTTTTCTTGTTTCTCCTACATCACAAAGCTTCTGAAAAACAAGCTTTTGAATAACTGATTGATAGGTTCTATTTTGATTCAAGGCATAAATTTTTATAATGCCTTAGACATAGTCCCATTACCTGAGTTCCATTTCAGTCTCTAGGCTTTCAATCTGCTTTGTAATGGAATCCTCTGACTCAGAAACTTGACCACGCAGTTCAGCAAGTGAGAATGTACGCCTCTGTAAAGAAGAATAGTGGGGATGAGGGTGAAGTACTACTTGGAAAGTGATTCTCCAAAGCAGTGAGGGCTTCTGGGGAGTGTGGAGTCTGATCATTAGTAACGTATTTCCATAGGGCACTTACGCGGAGTTTAGGAGGTGGATTCTCCCCAGATTCCACTTTTTCTTTGAGTTGAGCCACATCCTGAGCCAGGATCTTTCTGTCTTCAAGAAGGTCATTCAGATGGCGCTTGGCTTCCTCAGTACTGACCATAACCTCAATTTCATTTCCAAGCCAACTCTAGAAGATAAATCAATGATGTTGGGTTAGGGATGAGGAATCTCTGGCCCATGGGCTATATTCAGCTCCAGATTTAATTTCACTTGGACCAGAGCCCAAGTAACTAGAAGTGAGATTTCCATTTGTGCCTACACTGACCAAAAATCCCAATAATGCTCTAAGAGCCTTTAACAGCAATATCCCAAAAGGTCACAAGAAAAGTTTTCTGCAGAAAATCTTTCTCCAGATATCCTAGCATTTCTATGTATTCTGTCTTGACCTTCTCCACTTTCGCCTTAATCTTTGTCCTTAACAAGTCATAATATAGAACTGAAGTATATTTAGATTACCTGTTCTATTTAATAAATGGATAACTATTATTAATCTTTAAAATAGATGAATGGAATTTTTAAAAAAAGCAAACAAAATTAACTAAATTCAGTTTTTAAAAAAGTAACCATCCCTGAGAAACCTTTCACTTTTGGATGAAGATATACCATGCTAAGAGTAATCAAAGAAAGCTGGAGTGGATATATTAATATCAAATAATATAGAATTTACATCAAAGAATATTATTAAGAAGAACAAAGGCTGGAGGTATCATGCTCCTTGATTTCAAACTATACTACAATGCCACAGTAATCAAAACAGTATGGTACTGGCACAAAAACAGACACATGGATAAATGGAACAGAATAGAGAGCCCAGAAATGAACCCACACTTATATGGGTAATAAATCTATGACAATGGAGGCAAGAATATACCAATGGGGAAAAGACAGCCTCTTCAATAAATGGTGATGGGAAAACTGGACAGCTAGATGCAAAAGAATCAAACTGGACTACCCTCTCACACCATGCACAAAAATAGATTCAAAATGGATCAAAGACCTAAACGTAAGACCTGAAACGATAAACCTTTTTAGAAGAAAACATAGGCAGTAAGCTCTCTGACATCAGTCTTAGCAATATTTTGGGGGCTATGTCTCCTCAGGCAAGGGAAGAAAAGCAAAAATAAACAAATGGGACTATATCAAACTAAAAGCTCTTGCACAGTGAAGGAAACTATCAACAAAATGAAAAGGCCACCTACTGAATGGGAGAAGATATTTGCAAACGATATAACTGATATGGGTTAATATCCAAAAATACACAAAGAACTCATACAATTCAACATCAAAAACAAACAAACAAACAAAAACAAACAACCAGGTTTAAAAGTGGATAGAGGATCTGAATAGACATTTTTCCAAAGAAGACATACAGATGGCCAACAGGCACATGAAAAGATGTTCAACATGGCTAATCATCAGGGAAGTGCAAATCAAAACCACAATGAGATATCACCTCACACCTGTCAGAATGGCTATTATCAAAAAGACAACAAAAAACAAGTGTTGGTTATCCATTCTAAATACAGCAGTGTGTATACCTGAAACTGTCACAACATTGTTAATCAACTGTATTCTAATATAAAATAAAAAGTAAAAAAACAAAAACAAGTGTTGGTGAGGATGTGGAGAAAAGGGAACCCTCATGCACTGTCGGTGGGAAGGTAAATTGGTGCAGCCCCTATGGAAAACAGTATGGAGATTCTCAATAAATTAAAAATAGAACTGCCATATGATCCAGCAATTCCACTCCTGGGTATTTATCCAAAGAAAACAAAAACACTAATTAGAAAAGACATATGTACCCCTATGTTCATTGCAGCATTATTTACAATAGCCAAGATATGGAAGTAACCTAAGTGCCATCAATAGATGAATGGATAAAGAAGATGTGAGATATATATATGTATATACGATGGAATATTACTCAGCCGTAAGAATGAAATCTTGCCATCTGTGACAACATGAATGTACCTAGAGGATATTATGCTTAGTGAAATAAGTCAGACAGAGAAAGACAAAAACTGCATGATTTCACTTATAAGGGGAATCTAAAAAATGAAACAAATGAACATAACAAAACAGAAACAGTTATAGATACAGGGAACAAACAGGTGATTGCCAGCGGGAGAGGCATAGAGGGAGGAAAGAAATAGGTGAGGGAGATTAAGAGGTACAAACTTCCAGTTGCAAAATAAAGGAGTTAAGGGTATGAAATGTACAGTGTGGGGAATATAGTCCATAACTATGTAATATCTTTGTATGGTGACATATTGCAACTAGACTTATCATGGTGATCATTTTTAAATGTATAGAAATATTGAATCACTGTTGTGTAACAGGAACTAACGTAGTGCTGTAGGTCAATTATACTTCAAAAATAAACAAACTAACAAACTCAAAGAAAAAAAGATCAGATTTGTGGTTACCAGAGAGGCAGTCAAAGGTACAAACTTCCAGTTATAAGATTAAGTAAGTACTAGGGATGTAATGTACAACATGATAAATATAATTAACACTGCTGTATGCTATATATAAAAGTTGTTAAGAGACTAAATCCTAAGAGTTCTCATCACAAAAAAAAAGTTTTTTTTTCTATTTCTTTTTTTTTTTTTTTGCGGTATGCGGGCCTCTCACTGTTGTGGCCTCTCCCATTGCGGAGCACAGGCTCCGGACGCGCAGGCTCAGTGGCCATGGCTCACGGGCCCAGCCGCTCTGCGGCATGTGGGATCTTCCCGGACTGGGGCACGAACCCGTGTCCCCTGCATCGGCAGGCGGACTCTCAACCACTGCGCCACCAGGGAAGCCCTATTTCTTTAATTTTGTATCTATATGAATGATGGATGTTCACTAAACTTATTGTGATAATCATTTCAAGATGCATATAAGTCAAATCACTATGCTGTATACCTTAAACTTTTGCAGTGCTGTTTATCAATTTATCTCAGTAAAACTGAAAGAAAAAAGAGGAATATTATCAAGGATAAAAAAAATATAATTTCATAATGGTAAGGGAGTCAATTATTCAAGAGAACTTAATCCTTAATGTTTATGCCCCTAATATACAAAGCACCAAAATATCTGAAACAAAATCATATATAAGCCAATAAAGGAGATAATATGGAATCATAAAAATACTCAATTGATCCAAAAGAAGCCAGAAAACAAGGAAAAGGGAATGAAGAACAGATGGGACAAACAGAAAACAAATAGCAATATGATAGATTCAAATCAACCCATATCAATAATCAGATTAAATGTAAATGGTCTAAACACCCCAATTAAAATGCAGATTGTCAGACTGGATTAAAAAAGCTAGACTCAACTGTATACTGCCTACAAGAAAAACACTTTAAAAACACACAAAGGCACAAAGAGGTTAAAGCTAAAAGGATTTTAAAAAAATATACCATGCTAACATTAAAAGAAAGCTGGAAGGGGCTTCCCTGGTGGCACAGTGGTTGAGAGTCCGCCTGCCGATGCGGGGGACACGGGTTCGTACCCCGGTCTGGGAGGATCCCACATGCCGCGGAGCGGCTGGGCCCGTGAGCCATGGCCACTGAACCTGCACGTCCGAAGCCTGTGCTCCGCAACGGAAGAGGCCACAACAATGAGAGGCCCGCGTACCACAAAAAAAAAAAAAGAAAGCTGGAGGGACTATATTATTATCAGAAAAAGATTTCAGAACAAAGAATATTGCTAGGGATAAAAATGATCATAATAATAAACTTATTATAATAATAAAGGGATCAATTAATCTTACATGTTTATGCCTCTAATAACAGAGCTTCAAAATATACAGAGCAAAACCAGAACTATAATAAGAAAAAGACAAATCCATAATTCTAATTGAAGATTTCAATACCCATCTCTAAGTAACTGATAGAATAAGTAGGCGGAAAATCAGCAAGAATACAGTAGAAATGAATGGCACAATCAATCAAATTAACATGATTGACATTTGTAGAACACTCTATCCAACAACAGCAGAATATACATTCTTCTCAAGTACATACAGTTTGAACATTTGCCAAGACTGACCATATTCTAGGCCATAATAAGTCTCAAAAAATTCAAAAGGATTCAAGTCATATAAAGGATAGTCTCTAACCATAATGAAATTAAATTAGAAATCATAACAGAAAGATATTTGGAAAAATCTCCTAATATTTGGAAACTAAATATCATTTTAAATAACTGTGGATCAAAGAAGAAATCAACAGGGAAATTAGAATGTATTTTGAATTGAATGAAAACATAATTATCAAAATTTGTGGGATGTCATTAAAGGAGTACTGAAGGGGAAATTTATAGAACTAAATGTTTATATTAGAAAAGAAAAGAACTCAAATCAATGACCTCAGGTTCCACCTTTAAGAAAAAAAGCCAATTATATCCAAAGCAGAAATAAGGAAATAATAAAGGTCAGATTGGAAATTAATGAGCTAGGGTTTGGGGGGTATTGTTTTTAATTGTGGTAAAATATACATAATATAAAATTTACTATTTTAACCATTTGTAAGAATGAGCTGGTTCTTTGATAAACCTTAGCCAAACTGATCAAGAAAAAGGAGAAAAGACACAAAATATCAATAACAGGAATGAGATAGAGGACGTTACTACAGTTTTTACAGACATTAGAAGGATAATAAAGAAATATTATGAATAACTTCACACCAATAAACTTGACAATTTAGATGAAACACACAAACTACCAAAGCTCACTCAAGAGGAAATATATAACCCGAACAACCCTATATCCAGTTAAAAAACTGAATTACAGTTAACCCCTCCTCCCCACCAAAAGCAACAACTAACAAAAACATCCTTCAGGTCCAGATGGCTTAACTTGTGAACTGTACCAAACTTCCTCTTCTTTTTTTTTAAGGATTTTAATTTTAATTTTTAAAAATATTTATTTATTTATTTATGGCTGCATCGGGTCTTAGTTGCGGCATGCAGGATCTTTTGTTGCAGCGTGTGGGCTCCGTAGTTGTGGCGCATGGGCTCCAGAGCGTGTGGGCTCTGTAGTTGCGGCACGTGGGCTCAGTAGTTGCGGCACGTGGGCTCAGTAGTTGCGGTGTGTGGGCTTAGCTGCCCCGTGGTGTGTGGGTTCTTAGTTCCCTGACCAGGGATGGAATCCGCAATCCCCTGCATTGGAAGGCGGATTCTTAACCACTGGACCACCAGGGAAGGCCCTGTACCAAACTTTTAAGGAAAAAACAATATTAGCTCTATACAAACTCTTACAGACAACTGAAGAGGGGGCAATAGTTTCTAACATATTCTAAGAGGCCTTGATACCAAAACCAGACAAAGACACTACAAGAAAACAACAGACCAATATCCCTCATGAATACAGATGCAAAATTTTTACACGAAATTTTTATTTCAGCAAAATCTTAATTTTATGTATTGTTGAATTCAATAATACATAAAAAGGATGATATATCACAACCAAGTGGAATTTATTCAAAGAATGCAAGGCTGGTTCCATATTTGAACATCAAAGTCATTCACCAAATCAACAAACTAGAGACAAAAAGTATTTGACAAAATTTATATACACTCATTGGAAGTTCCCTGGCGGTCCAGTGGTTAGGACTCGGCACTTTCACTGCTGGGGGCCTGGGTTTGATCCCTGGTCAGGGAAGTAAGATCCCGCAAACTGCGCAGCGTGGCCAAAAAAAAAAAAATTATATCCACTCAGGATAAAAACTCACAGCAAACTAAGCATAGATAAGAACTTCCTTAAGCTGATAAAGGGCCTCTATGAAAAACCTATAGCTAATGTCATACTTAATGGTAAAGACTGAATACTGTTCCCCTGAGATCAGGAATAGCAGAAGGGTTTCTACTGTCACTACTCCTATTCAACATCATCCTGAATGTCCTAGCCAATGCAACAGGGCAAGTAAAATAAATAAAAGACATATAGATCATAAAGGAAGAAATAAAACTATTTATAGATGGCATGATTGTTTATGTAGAGTCCCAAAGAACCTACAAAATAGCCACTAAACTAATAAAGTCAGAAGATAAAAGTTAATATACAAAAATCAGTTGTATTTCTATATACCAGCACTGAACAACTAGATAAATAATTTGGTAGTTTTTCTTTTTTTTTTTAACTTTTTATTGTTTTTTTTTTACATCTTTATTGGAGTGTAATTGCTTTACAATGGTGTGTTGGTTTCTGCTTTATAACAAAGTGAATCAGTTATACATAAACATATGTTCCCATATCTCTTCCCTCTTGCGTCTCCCTCCCTCCCACCCTCACTATCCCGCCCCTCCAGGCGGTCACAAAGCACTGAGCTTATCTCCCTGTGCTATGTCGCTGCTCCCCACTAGCTATCTACCTTACGTTTGGTAGTGTATATATGTCCATGCCTCTCTCTCGCTTTGTCACAGCTTACCCTTCCCCCTCCCCTTATCCTCAAGTCCATTCTCTAGTAGGTCTGTGTCTTTATTCCTGTCTTACCCCAAGGTTCTTCATGACATTTTTTTCCTTAAATTCCATATATATGTGTTAGCATACGGTATTTGTCTTTCTCTTTCTGACTTACTTCACTCTGTATGACAGACTCTAGGTCTATCCACCTCATTACAAATAGCTCAATTTCGTTTCTTTTTATGGCTGAGTAATATTCCACTGTATATGTGTGTCACATCTTCTTTATCCATTCATCCGATGATGGACACTTAGGTTGCTTCCATCTCCTGGCTATTGTAAATAGAGCTGCAATGAACATTTTGGTACATGACTCTTTTTGAATTATGGTTTTCTCAGGGTATATGCCCAGTAGTGGGATTGCTGGGTCATATGGTAGTTCTATTTGTAGTTTTTTAAGGAACCTCCATACTGTTCTCCATAGTGGCTGTACCAATTCACATTCCCACCAGCAGTGCAAGAGTGTTCCCTTTTCTCCACACCCTCTCCAGCATTTATTGTTTGTAGATATTTTGATGATGGCCATTCTGACTGGTGTAAGATGATATCTCATTGTAGTTTTGATTTGCATTTCTCTAATGATTAATGATGTTGAGCATTCTTTCATGTGTTTGTTGGCAGTCTGTATATCTTCTTTGTTTTGATATTATTAGATTTTTAAAAATTTTATTTTTGGCTGTGTCAGGTCTTAGTTGTGGCATGTGGGATCTTTGTTGCGGCATGTGGGATCTTTCGTTGCAGCTCTCGGGCTCTTTGTTGAGGCACAAGGGCTTCTCTCTAGTTGTGGCACATGGGCTTCTCCCTAGTTGTGGCGCATGGGCTCTGTAGTTTGCAGCACTCAGGCTCTCTAGTTGAGGTGTGCACACTCAGTAGTTGTGGTGTGCAGGCTTAGTTTCCCCGCAGCATGTGGGATCTTAGTTCCCCTACCAAGGATCTAACTTGCGTCCTCTGCATTGGAAGGTGGATTCTTTACCACTAGACCACTAGGGAAGTCCCTTGGCAGTTTCTTATAAAGTTAAACATACACTTACCATATGACCGAGCAATCCTACTCCTAGGTATTTACCCAAGTGAAATGACTACCTTTGTTATACAGAAACCTGTATGTGAATGCCTTTATAGTGGCTTTATTCATGATCACCAAAAACTAGGGGAAAAAAAGACTCCAAGATAACCTTTAACAGGCGAATAGATAAACTGTGGAACATCCATATGATGGAATAATACAGGCAACAACATGGATGAATATCAAATGCCTTAATGCTAAGTGAAAGAAGCCATACTGTACGTTTCCAGTTATATGACACTGATGCAATGCAAAGTGAAAACAATAATGACAGAATACAGATCAGTGTTTGTGAAGGGCCAGCATATGGCTGTGGGAGAAACTGAGTACAAAGTGTTATAGGGGAATATAGAACTACTCTATATTTTTATTGTGGTGGTGGTTATACACCTGTATATGATGTTAAAACTTGCAGAACTACAGTAAAAAGGGTAGATCTTATTGTACATCAGTTATACCTTAATAAAATAAGTTGGAAAAAAATCAATGTCGTTTGTCATACTGAATAAAAACAAACCAACCAACCATAAGATCATAAGATCACCTCAAGAAGATTATCTCAGAAAGATCAGAAACCATAAGATCAGCTCAAGAAGATTCAGAAAAAACTTTTGAAAAAATCCAACATCTATTCATCATAAAAACTTTCAGCAAACTAAGAACAGACAAGAACTTCTTCAACCTCATGAAGAACATATACAAAAAACCTATAGCTAATATCGTACTTAACGGTGAAAGGCTGAATGCTTTCTCTCTAAGATTGGGAAAAAAGCAAGGATGCCCTCTTTTCACCTATTCTATTCGATATTTTATTGGAGGTTCTAGCAAGTACAATAAGGCAAGAGAGTTTTTTTTAAAGGCATACAGAGTGGGTAAGGATAAATAAAATTGTCCCTATGCGCAGATGATGTAACCGTCTATGTAGAAAATCCAGTGACAGAAAGCAGATTAATGGCTGCCTGGAAATGGGGCGTAGAGGGATAGACTGGGGAGCGGAGGGAGGGATTACAAAGGTGTACGAAGAAAGTTTTGGTCCTGATGGACATTGACTTTATCTTGATTGTGGTGATGATTTAATGGGTGCATATCTGTGTCAAAACTTATTAAACTGTACACTTTAAATATGTATAATTTATTGTAGGTCAAGTATACCTCAATAAAACTTTAAAAATTAACTGAACAGGGGCAGGGATAGAAAGGGTTCACTACTCATGGTCTTTAACAACCGTTCAGAGATAATCATATCTTTAGGAAATAATGCTTTCAGGTAGAACTCCAGATTTTGTAGTGTTTACTTCTAAACGAAAAGAAAGCTACTTCCCATTTTTTCCTATCCCCAATGTACATAAGACAAATGGCAGTTCAAGTTGTCCATACCTTCACTCGAGCTGTAGTGCCTTCCATTCCACGGCTCTGAGTCTCCTTCCGCTTTTCTGCGACCTCTCGTTGTTTTTGGAGAGCATCCTTAAGACGCTTGTTGGCAGCTGCTGCCTAAATAAAAATGGCTCATAGTAATGTTGAATTGAAGGGTAGAAAGAAGAACATTCTTCATTAATTATGTATCTGATGATTCATACAGCTAATCATCTGAGAAATACAAATTAGAACCCAGTGAGATGCTTTTACTTAAACCCTGGAGTGGCTAGGATGAAAAATAAAACGACTGACAATCCCCAGGTTAGTGAGGATATGGAGCAACTGAAACTCTTATCCATGGCTGGTGTGAGTAAACTTTGGTACAAACACCATGGAAAATCGTTTGTCATTATTAACTAAACTTGAACATACACAATCCCTGTGATTCATCATTTCCCCCCTAGGTATAACTCACCAGAAATGCTCACGTACCTGTGCTAAAAGATACTGAAATGCAAGTTCAGAGCAAACCACCCCTACGTGCAACAGCATTGGTGTTTATTACAATTCTACTACCAAATCAAAGAAACAAGATGCACTTCATTCTCTGTAATTCCCTTCAAAACCAGGAAAAATAATTTGTAGTGTTAGAAGTCAGGACAGTCGTTACCTCTGAGGAAGAGGGAAGGACTCGTCATTTGGAGAGAACAGGTGGGGGTGGGGATGAAGTTCTAAGGTTCTAGTAGTGACTTGTTTGTCTTAGGTTGATGGTTGTACAGGTTTTTTCGCTTTGGAATAACTCATGGAGATGTACATAATATTTGTGCCCTTTTTAGGTATATATATTCTACTTCAATAAAATAATTTATATTAACATAATAAAAAGAAAGAACATTCTAATTTCTAGCATATTAGTCAAGAAAAATAAAAAATTCTATGGGTTTGAATTCTTATAGGAACTACATTTATAAGTCTCCATGTACATAACACTGGTGAACAGCTACTGCGTTAGAGCCTAGGGGAGGCACACGATTTCAAGGAAGCACTGCAGATTGAAAGCGTCTGGAAATGTCATATATCAGAATTACTCTTTTTGTTTTGTTTTGTTTGGAAAGAAGCCCAATTAGAAAAAATCCTTATTTGAATAGTGCCATTTTCATCAGGTTTTTATCTGCTGACAGTTCATGACAAACAGGGATCAAGACTTAGGAACTTGACTTAGGTCAAGACTGTTATCCCTGGTTTCAGGACACTGGCTCATTTAAGGGATACTCCTCTGCCATCATCCAAGCCTGAAAGTGATAATACACTTGACCTAGCAGATTGGATTTTCTTACCTCCTCAGTTTTACGTCTGAGCACACTAGACTGTTTCTGGAAGCATCTTTCAAGTTTGAGCAGTTCATATTGCCTCTTACGGTCCTGAGAAGAAAAGAGTCAGACTTTTCATTGCTATTCAGCTAGCTAAAATAAAACCTTATAATGTAACTGAAGAGTCTTTCAATGGTATAGTCATTATGGAAATCAGTATGGAGGTTCCTTAAAAAATTAAAAATAGAAAGACCATATGATCTGACAATCTCACTACTGGGTATATATATATCCAAAGGAAATGAAATCAGTATCTTGAAGAGATATCTGCATTCCCATATTTGTTGCAGCATTATTCACAATAACCAAATATGGAAACAACCTAAGCTGACAACCTAGGTTGACCTAAGTTGTTGACAAATGAATGGATAAAGAAAATGTGGTACGTGTATACAGCTGACGCCTGAACAACGTGGGGTTAGGGGTGCCAACCCCCATGCAGTCGAAAATTCGTGTGTAACTTTACAGTTGGCCCTCCATATCTGTGGTTCTGCATCCATGGATTTAACCAACTGTGGATAGTATAGTAGTGTAGTATTTACTATTGAAAAAAATACATGTATAAGTTGACCCGCACAGTTCAAACCCATGTTGTTCAAGGGTCAACTGTATATACAATGGAGTATCATTCAGTCACATACAAGGAAATCCTGCTATTTGTAACAACATGGATGAACCTGGAGGTCACTGTGGTAAGTGAAATAAACCAGACTGAGAAAGACAAATACTATATGATCTCACTTATATGTGAAATCTAAAAAAGTCAAACTCATATAACCAGACAGTAGAATGATAGCTACCAGGTACTGGGGAGGGGATGGGGGCAGTGAGGAAAATGGGGAAAGGTTGGTCAAAGGGTACAAAATTTTAGTTATAAAATGAATAAGTTCTGGGGATCTATGTATATAGCATAGTAACTATAGTTAATAATACTATACTGTATACTTGAAATTTGTTAGGAGAGTAGATCTTAAGTGTTCTCCCTACACTGAAAAGAAGGGGTAACTATGTGAGGTGATGGTTGTGTTGCAATCAGGAAATGTGATATCTCCAAATGTACTGTTCTCTTTCAAGATTGTTATGACTATTCTGGGTCACCTGCATCTCCATATGACTTTTAGGATCAGCATGTGAATTTCTACCAATAAGCTAGAGGAAATTTGGTTGGGATTGTGTTGAATCTGTAGATCAATCTGAGGGGGTATTCCAACTTAAGAATATTAAGTCTTCCCATCCATGAGCATGGATTATTGTTCCATGTATTTAGATCTTTTTTAAAAAAATTAATTTATTTTTTGGCTGTGTTGGGTCTTCACTGCTGCATGCAGGCTTTCTCTAGTTGCAACGAGTGGGGGCTACTCTTCATTGTGGTGCGTGGGCTTCTCATTGTGGAGGCTTCTCTTGATGTGGAGCACAGGCTCTAGGCACGCGGGCTTCAGTAGTTGTGGTGCATGGGCTCAGTAGTTGTGGCTTGCAGGCTCTAGAGCACAGGCTCAGTAGTTGTGGCGCACGGGCTTAGTTGCTCCGCAGCATGTGGGCTCTTCCCAGACCAGGGCTCAAACCCGTGTCCCCTGCATTGGCAGGTGGATTCTTAACCACTGCACCAGCAGGGAAGACCTATTTAGATCTTTAATTAATTCAATGATGTAGTTTTTAGTGTATAAGTCTTACACTTGTTAAGCTTATTCCTAAGTATTTTATTCCTATTGATGTTATTATAAAAGGAACTTTCTTAATTTCATTTTCAAATTGTTAGTGAATAGAAATACAACCAAATTTTGTGCATTGAACTTATGTCCTGCAACCCTGCTGAACACATGTATTAGTTCTAATAGTTTTCAGTTGATTCTCCGGGATTTTCCACATACAAGATCATGTCATCTCTAATAGAGATAGTTTTGCTTTTTCCTTTCCAATGTGGATGCCTTTCATATATTTTACTTGCCTAAGTGTTCTGGCTAGAACCTCCAGGACAATGTTGAATAGAAGTGGCAAGAGTGGATACCCTTGTCTTGTTCCTGATCTTATGAGAATTCAGCTGTTAATTTTATTGGGATTTCTTTGTATGTGATGAGTCATTTTATCTTGCTGTTTTTAAGTTTTTTGTCTTCGTCTTTCAACCATTGGACATGATGTGTCTTGGGTGTTGATCTCTTTGCATTTATCCTACTTGTAGTTGATTGAGCTTCTTAGATGTGTAGATTAATTTTTTCATCAAATTTAGAAAGTTTTCAGTCATTAGATCTTTGAATATTTCAACTGCTGTTTCATTTATTGTTCTCATGGAGCTACCAGTCTCCTCTTAATTGCTCACCACCAAAATTTCCATTGTTTTTGACAGCACCTTTAGGTTTTAACTTCCCCAGACTCTGTCCCCAAATAAAGTCAGTCCCCTTAGGGAGAGCTGCATTCCTATGGCCTGCCCCTCCCCCTGGGCAGAATCCTCTGCACCACTGCTTAGGACCTGGGGATGGGGACAGAAGCCCACTTCTCTGAGTGACATCTCTGTTCTATGAGTAGGATGCTGGCCAGTGGCAGCATACCCTATTTTTCTTGGCTGGTCTCCTGACATGGAACCTACATCCTATGATTAGATGGGTTATGGTAGTCAGACCCCAGTAGTCCTGGTCTTCTGCAGCAGGGATACAGCTTCCACCCTCTGCATGGAGGCTAGGTGGAAGAAGGGATCCCCAGATCTCTTGGCTGCTCTTACCTGAAACAAAGCTTCAGCAACATGGAGCTGAGGGGGATGAAGGGAGAGAGTTGGTCATGGCTCATATGCCACAGACTATTGTTGTTCTTACTCAGATTTAGTAGATTTCCTTGAATAATCGGTTCCTTGCTATATGCCCTTAGGAGAATACATTTCACCAGTTGTGCTTCTTTTGCTGGGAAGAGAGTCCACAAAGCTCCTCATGCCACCATTCCTCATGTCACCATTCCTGAAGTACTTCTCTCATTTCCTGACCCAACATATCACATTCTGGCCAGTTCTAAAAATTACCCCAAATTAATGTCCTTTCCAGTGTTCTTTCCAAGAACATTGTTACTACTCTAATTCAGGCCCTTATTATCTTTCTGGATGACGCAATACCTGCTTAACTTGTGTTCTGGCCTCCAGTTTCTCAATAGTTCAGTTTGTTCTACACCTGACTCCCAGATGTATCTTTGGAAAGCAGTACTTTGCTGATAGCACTTTGTTTCTCAAAAACCTTAAAAATCTTTACACTGCTAACAAAATACAGTTCAAACTTCCTAGATCTTTAACAATCCAGATTCAACTTGTCTTTCCAATGGAATCTTCTCCTACTATCTTTTATCCCACCTGGATCATTCGCTATTCCTACAAAGTTGTCATCTCTGTGTCTTTGTTCCTGCTCTTCCATTTATCTGGAATGCCTGCATTTATCTCTATCAAAATCCTCCCTGTTGTTCAAGGTCTTTTCAGTCCAACTGGAAGTGTGCTTCCCTTTCTTAATTACATTGGTATTTTAGACTATTTGTAAAGCACAAGTCTCTTTATTTCTTGTATTGAAGAAAATCATGCTTATGTCTCATTTTCCCCTTTAGACAAGATAGTCTTCAAGAGCAAAACACATATACTACTCATCTTTCTATTTTCCATGGTATCTAGTGGATAGTATCTTGCACGTAGTAGACATTTAATAAATAGTTGTTAAATTCATGAATGTATCATATATTTAGAGATACCAGCTGTTTGAAGAGAAGCTTTAATGTTAGTCAGCCCAGAAAAGGGTTCATTAGGTAGGACTTTGAGAAATTGTAGTTACTTACCCGTTCTTTTAATTGGATTACTTCTTTGTCTTTTTGTTGCTTCCACTGCCTGAACCTCTCAGCATCCTCTTTCATCTGACGCATTAACTGTACCCGCTGGTTTTTCATCACCTGTAGAAACAAAAACCAACACGAATAGTAGTCATCTGCACTTATTCTGGGCTGATGTACAGATGGATAGACTAACCATTAAGAAGAGAGAAAAAAATCCAGAGCTGAGCTGAGAAGCCTGCCAACAGATTTTCTGATTATGTTTGCAATACCACTTGCTATGCTTGCATAGACTATACAAATGAACGCTCTGAAGAAATAATAGAAAAAATGTACCTACAAGCTAAATCCAGCCCTAAATTCACTGCATATAAATGAAATTTCAAGGAAGTATCTACTAAGTCTCAAGGACAAATCTACCTAGCAACCACTGTATTCGAATAGTTTCAGTACAATGACCTGTAACCACCACTTTGTACATGTCAGAAGTTGAACATTCAATGACTGAAAATTTTCTCTATGTATCTGTTGTTTTGCAACAACTTTGCAAAATTATTCCACATGATCATGGAAAGTGGTCAGAATGTCACCACTAAATATTAAGGTATCATCGCCCTTTGGTTTCAGAGAATCTAACATTAAAACTCTGAATGTCAAAGCAGAGTTTTGTTATTCAGATTCTAGATGGCTAGCACAATGTCCTACAAAAGGGACATTTGTAGAGATTCAAACACTTGAAATGATGGGCCCTGCCTGCTACTTTCTCACCTGCAAACACCTCTGTAGTATAATTCTAAATAAAACACCTATGTTTGTAAGTTTCTATAGGGTAAATGCAAGGATGAGAGTTTATTACCCGTATTTCCTGGTTCAGTTTGGAGACGGTATGCTCTGTGGATTCTTTCAGCTTCAGGAGTTTAGACTGCTCATTCAGTTTCTTCTTCAGATCAGCTATTTGACCCTCTAGCTCCTGGAGACGTTTCCGGCGGCGCTCACTCAACCTAAACACAGATGTTGTAGGAATGAGGACTAGCAGCAGCAAAGTCTGACTCCAAAAGACATAATATTAGACTCCCAGGTTCACAACCTTGATATATATAAAATAGGCGGCCAGTCACATAGCCATCTTTAAATAATGAATCCCACCCAAACAACCAAAACCATCTCAACACTGGGAGCTAAAGAGTAAAGGAAATTTTTTGCGTAAGTAACAATGTAGCTGCCTCAATACACTACTCTCTCACCACTCTGCGTTAAAAGGATGGTTCTTTGAAGGCATTTCACTTCACTTGAGCGTAAGGAATAATTCCGATGATTGTTACACAAGTCTGAGATAGAAAGTAAACATTCAACATAACTTTTAAGAACATGAACTTTAGATACTATAGAGATATAACAGAATCACTAAGTAAAAAGAAGGTAGAATAGCCAATAAAGGCAAAGGTCTAAGGGAGTGTAGGATATTCTGGTAATTTGTCTTGGTTTTATTCTTAACCGGCTAAGGGATGGCTAGATTGATTTTTCATTTGCTAGCCTGAATATTAATTCTATTCACAAACGAATTTACCATCAGCACAGGGACAAAGAAACTGTTGCTGTCTGGTAGGTCTGATAATCTTTCAAAATACAGCTCAAATGCTAACTTCTTATAAAGCTTTCCTTGATCATGCCAGCCTGAACTGATATCTCCTGCCTCTGAACTCTTAAAGCCATTACTGCCTAAGAAATTTATTTGGCTGCTAATCATATGCTGTGTTATGGCATTCTTTTACTGTCACCATGAGATGGTATTTAAAATCTCAGTTCCTTAGCTTTTCTTTTGTTTTAGGTCTCCTCTCCATAATTAGGTTTAAATCCTGTAGGGGCAGGAAATGGCTCTTTCACTTCTCTGTTTCGTCTATGGCTTTTCATACACAGTTTGGGACTTGAAATAATAGTATTGACTTTTTTCTTACTTGGCTTGGTTGACATCCTTCTTTGTTGTCTGAAGTTCAAGAACCAATTCTTCTTTTTCCTTTTGCAGATTGATGACTTCCAATTCTAGGTTTTTTATGTTATCCTAGAAATGTTATAGGTCGAGAGAAAGAAAACATTAAAAGGCAAAGCAAGAAAATCACTTCAACATCTCATGTCTTAAGGAACTAGGCATTCAACTTTACCACTTCAATTGCACACTAAAAGCATTTGTACTTGATTTGATGGAGAATGAAGTTATATAGTGGGAAAAGTACGAACTTGGAATCCAAAGGCCTGGGTTTAAACCTTGAGTCCAGCACATCCTATCTAAACAACTTAAGGAAAGCTATTTCATCTCTTTTAGTCTTAGTTTCTATGCAAACAAGAGTTAATGTGGCAGGCCTGAGACTGATATCCTAAAAACAGACCTGGCTTGCAAGTTGGACCTCGGCTCACGTCTGGGATCTTGGATTTTGGTAGGATTCCCACCATCTCCTAACTGATAAGAGTGGCTCATTATGCCTAAACTGTGCAAACAGTATGATTTATCCTGAACACATGCTTTCCTTCTGGGAGTCTAGAATTTTTGTATGTGCTAGGCAGAGAATGCCTACATGAATTTCTGCTGCTAACAATCCTGGACTCTTAGGCTCAGGGGAGCTTCCCTGATAGACAACATTTCACACATGTTGTCAAAACCCATTGCTGGAGGAATTAAGTACATACTATGTGACTCCATCAGAAGAAGACTCTTGGAAGCTTGCACCTGGTTTCCTTCAGACCTTGCCCCATGTGCTCTTTCCCTTCGCTGATTTTGTTTTGTATACTTCCACTGTAATAAATCTTACACTGAGTCCTGTGAGTCCTCCTGGTGAATCACTGAACCTGGGGGTGGTCTTGGGGACCCCCGAGAGTTTTCCTATCTATGTAAACAACTAACACCACCTACCTCACAGGGTTGTTGGGAAGACTGAATAAGATAAAAAGTAAAGATATTTTGTAAACTGTAAAGAGCTGCACAAACATTCTTATATTCTGAACTTTCAAACGTATGCATTCAATAGCATCTGCAGTTCTGCATGCACTTAGAAAACAAATTCTATAAACTGAAGTTTGGTAGTTTTTCCAAGATTGGGAAAACTCAATGAACAGATTCCTTCCTGTTCTCATAACCAAAAAAAGATTAAAGGAAACTGGCTGAATAAGTGGTTGGTAGCCAAGAAGATTATACGAGGGCCTTAGACCAGTACTGAAATGACAAAAAGAAGCAGAGGCAGGTTAGGTGGGGCTGTACCTAAATAGGCAAGAGCTATTTTCCATGAAGTATACTTTTAGTCATTTCAATCTAATCAATAAAGACCAATCTCACTGCTTTATAGACCCTGTATATTTAAACTGGCAATAACGTGTGTGTGTGTGTGTGTGTGTGTGTGTGTGTGTGTATGTGTACTTATAGAAGTAACACATGAAAACATTCTTGTAAAAAATAATCCAGATAATACATATAAAGGGCAAGTCCCCTTGACTTCCTTACCCCTGCCAAAATTCCAGTCCTCTCTCCAGAAGTAACCACTGTCATCAGCTTGGTCCAGATCTTCCAGACATTTTTTCCCTAGACACTTACATACTATGTATATGGACACGTACATATTCTAGACATTTACATAGAAATGTAAATGCCGTGTGTGTGTGTGTATTTACTAAGTATATTGTGGCAAATGCCTAGAATATATAATAATATATGTAAATACATAGACTTTAAAATAATATATACACACACGTGCATATATGTATGTGTATGTGTGTACTTACTGAAATATGTTAAAGATAAACAGAGTTACATTATATGTAGATAATATTCTGTAACTTGCCTTTTTTTTAAAACTTGGTCTTGGAGATTTATTTATATCAGTGCATACAGATCTATCTCATTCTTTTTGTTGCCATAATGAAACATTCTTGTACATGCCTTCTGTGCACACGTGCAAGGTTTTTCTAGGGTAGAGACAAGTGGAATTACAGGGTCATGGGGGTACACATTTTCAATTTTAATAGATACTGCCAAATTGTCCCCCAAAGTGGTTATTCCAATTTACACTCTCGCTAGCTATGTATGAGAGTACTTATTTCCCTGCACCCTTGTGAACATTTGCTATTGCTACACTTCAAAATTTTTACCAATGGGATGGGTAAAAAAATAGTATCTCTTCATTATGTATGCCACATTCAGTTAATAGTCTCACTGGCTCCACAAGGGAAATTATTCAAATATTTGACTCCTGGGCTATTATAATTCATGGTAGTCTTCACTAACAAGAACTTATACCTCCTCAGATTTTTCTATAGCAATTCTTTACAGTGATAGGAAAAATATTGTTTAGAACAAAAAATTACCTTTATTTCTTAGAAAAAGAGAGACATTTACATGTGATTAAAAGGTACTGTTAACATTAAGAATTTATTTCCTTTTAACTTTAAGGTTTGGAAGCTCAAGCATATTTGATTCCAAGGGAAAAAAAGGACAAGTTATCTTACTACAGCTATAGCTATAGATCATTACTAGCACCCCCTCATAGGGTTAGAAGTACACTGGGGGAACATATGTCCCTACGTTTCTAGGCAAGAGTACAAGAAGAGAGGAATAATTTCTCAGCCTTATCGTTAATCCTTCATTTATCCTGGAAAGGCCAAAATACGTTCAACCTAAAAAAGGCTGCATTTTATGTCCTGTTAGTATGGAGGATTGAGCTATGTATTTAACTTGCTCTCTCCTGAAAACCCACTAAAATGACCTCCCAAAAGGGTATAAATCAACAAGGATGAAGAGAGCAGTCAAGAGATATAAACAAACTTTTTTGGATGAGGAAAATATTTTGGATAAGTGGTAACTGAATTAGAGTAGAAAAAGCTAAACTATGACTCCTATAGGACAAATGTCAAGAAGTAACAAGCTAATTTGTACCATAGCACCACAAAGAGGAGAAGAGGTTTCCTCTCTGGAGAGGCTGAACCTGACAGGCTGGACTCATAGGCAGCAGGCACAGCAAAAGGCAGGGATAAAGTAACATACTACTGATAGGGGATTAAATAAAAGTCTGTATATAACTGGAGAGACTTCAACTCCCTCATTTCCTCTGAGTTACCAGAAATAGGGCATATTACTACTCTCCTCACACAACTCCAGGCAAGAGAATGAAAGATTTCTTTATTGGAAACTGACCAGCCCAGAGAAACCTATGTATACAGAATTTCCTATTGGCTATTAGTGTCTCACTGTTAAATATGAATGGACAACCAAAGATCACTGGAAATTTGAAGAAAGCTTCTTACATGAAAGACCAAATCAAACACACTAAAGAGGGGAATTTGAACGAAACAGAGGCAAGGCAGGAAGAAGAAAACTTCAACAAAATTTAATTTCTATCCTTAGAGACGAGCACTGCATCCATGAAAAAAAAGAAGAGAAGGCTATAAAAAGGAACAATTAGAGAATTTAAAAAAATCTTAGAAATAGGCAAATAAAAAAATTCACCAGAAGGAGTGCAAGGAAATCTCCCAGAGAATGGAATAAAAAGACAAAGAAATAGAAAATAGGAGAGAGGAGATAAGAAAAGCAGAGACTAAATCTAAGAGATCCAATATCTGACTAAGAGGAGTGCAAGAAAAGAAAAAACAGGGATTTCCCTGGTGGCGTAGTGGTTAAGAATCTGCCTGCCAATGCAGGGGACGGGGGTTCGATCCCTGGTCCAGGAAGATCCCACATGCCACAGAGCAACTAAGCCCGTGTGCCACAACTACTGAGACTGCACTCTAAAGCCCGTGAGCCACAACTACTGAGCCCGCGTGCACAACTACTGAAGCCCACGCACCTAGAGCCTGTGCTCCACAACAAGAGAAGCCACCGCAATGAGAAGCCCGCACACCACAGTGAAGAGTAGCCCCTGCTGGCCGCAACTAGAGGAAGCCCATGTGCAGCAACGAAGACCTAATGTAGCCCCAAAAATAAATAAAAATAAATAAATTTACTAAAAAAAAGAAAAGAAAAAACAAAGAAAATAGAGAGGTGGGCATTATTAAAGAAATAATACAAGAAAACTTCCCACTAAAGAAGAATACAAATTTCTAGATTGAAAGGACCCACCAAGCACCAAGCACAATAAGTGAGAACAGATCCACACCAAGGCACATGATTGTGAAATTAAAGAATACTTGGGGATAAAGAAAAGATCCTGAAAGTTGCCAGAGGGGAGGAAAATACAGGTCAAATAAAAAGAATCAGGAATTATAATGGACTTCTAAACAGCAACATTGGAAATAGAAGACCATGGAGCAAAGCCTTCAAAATTCTGAAGAAAAATGATTTCCACTGTAGAATTCTAAACCCAGCCAAACTAACAAGTGTAAGAAACACCACCATCACCACCACCACAACAACAAAAAGCTATTTTCAGGCATGCAATGGTTTAAAACATTTTCCTTTCATGTACACTTTCTCAAAAAGCTGTTTGGGTTGTACTCCACCAACACAAAGGAGTAGCCCAAGAATGAGGAAGACATGGAATCGGTTTCAACACAGAGATGAGAAGTGAAGCGGGTGCCCAGGACGACGGTCCCAGGCTGATGGCTGGGCAGTAGGCCCAGAGAAAGCAAACCAGAACAAAAGATTCCAAGAGGGTTGTCTTCAAGAAAGAAATGGATTGATAAATTACCTGGTATGTTTGACTACTGAGAGGAGCTTTATAATTCTGTTAAGAAGTTTGGAGATAAATTATTGACAGGTAAATAGCAGACTAAGTAAATGAAAAAATGAGATTATTATTACTATTGTGATTATTATTATTATTTTTGGCCGTGCTACATGGCTTGAGGGATCTTAGTTCCCCGACCAGGGATTGGACCCGGGCCCACAGCAGTGAAAGCCCCCAGTCCTAACCACTGGACCGCCAGGGAACTCCCAAAATTAACTTCAGGAAATGCAAAAGGCTGTATAAGAAAGGAAATGGAATCATAGTATACTATGTGGCTCAGTTATAAAAGTTATGTAATCATAAAATTTAAACACTAAATATTCATTTAATCAAAAAGTGTGATATAACCATTTTGAAAGATAGAAGTGAGGCACTGTGCATGGGGGGATGTATAAGAGAGCTATGTTCCCGTCTCCCATAGTGGGAAGTCAATTGAAAATGTCCAAAAATTTTAAAGTAACATAATTATACTACCAACTCTTATCTAGAAATCTGGAGGTAAATGTCAGAAGAAACGGCTTAAAGAACTTAAACTATAAGCCTAGGGAATAGGAGAGAAGGTAGTAGGGCAGGAGATTGCTTTTATTTTTCTGAGCATTGTACTATTTGACCTGTAAAAATGATATACATGCATTTGTGTGACATAAATAAAAAATAAGTTTCAAAAAAGTTAAGACAAAAAAAAAAGTTAAGACTGTGATAACAAAAAGGAAATAACACCTCTATTGGCAACTCAGTTATTATTTTGGAAGCAACTTCTGCCCTATGGAAAAAAAAGTGGTGAAAATTATTTAGGAGAAACACTTTTCTTGTTTTTACTCTGAAAACTTAGGGGAACTGGTGGTAGAAATGTATGAGTAATACAGGGATTTGTCGAGAACAGCATATAGGACTTTGGGGATGATAGGATATAGCTGAATGGGAAAGTAATCCACCCTTCCCCCTACCAGTTCTGCTAACATCCCTTTGTGGATGGGAAATACCGGGCTACAGGGAAAAATAAGGTCTGGAGCAAGGGTAATCTTGTGGACAACCTAAAAGCCCAAGACTTGTCTTTAAGTAAAGACCTGATTATTAATTAGCAAGGGCCACTTAGGACTACCACTAGGAAAAGCAGTTTAGCCATTTGCCAAGTCATGTGACATCCACTACAAGTGTCTTCATAATTCTCACTATAACCCAGACCGTCTACTAAGAGATGTACCTTTCTTAGAATCCCAGCATAGTTATTAGAACAAAATTTCTCTACAAGTAGGGACCACATTTATTATAACATTATCTAACTATTTATTAAATACCTGTTGCATAAGTAAGGTATTAGATTAAATGAAAGAAAATTACAGTTTCTTTATACTGAATGTATCCTTTTTTTTTTTTTTTTTTTTGCGGTATGCAGACCTCTCACAGTTGTGGCCTCTCCTGCTGTGGAGCACAGGCTCCAGACGTGCAGGCTCAGCGGCGATGGCTCACGGGGCCAGCCGCTCCGCAGCATGTGTGATCCTCCCAGACCGGGGCACGAACCCGTGTCCCCCGCATCGGCAGGTAAACTCCCAACCACTGTGCCACCAGGGAAGCCCGAATGTATCCTTTTTTTAACCAGCAGTACAACTCCAGTCATACTATGCACATTATGTTGCCTTGTCATCATCAAAAACGGTGTGCCTGCTTTCTTCCCATACTACTAAAGAGAGATGGTAGACATGAACATTACGTGCCCTAGTAAATATTGTACCTGGTACTGGAACTCGATAGGCTGTAGTTGGCTGTCATTCTGAGTCATTTTCTTGGCTAGGGCCTCTTTCAGTGCAAGGGCTTTATTCAACTCAACCAGCTCCTTAGACATCTGAGCTTGACGTAGAGCATGCTGAGTGGTGAAACCATCAGAAGACCTGCTGCTCCCTGGACTGATTTCCACTTGCTGGAAAAGATCAGTATAATGAGTTGTGAGAGGAACAAGCAATTGGAGTTCCTTAGGCACTGTTTCATCAAGTCTCACAGCCACTTCTCCATTAGTACCTCTGTTCTTTTTTTTTTTAAGTACCTCTGTTCTTTTAAAACTGTAGCTTCTCAAACATTTGCTTTAAACATCAGAAGGAAATTGAGCTAACCTATTTCTCTGCTCTTACAAGAACCTTATTTCTTATATCCTTTAACTGATTCTTTTAGAGTGAACCAAGTTTTGGGCCTCTCACTATTGTGGCCTCTCCCGTTGCGGAGCACAGGCTCCGGACGCGCAGGCTTAGCGGCCATGGCTCATGGGCCTAGCCGCTCCGCGGCATGTGGGATCTTCCTGGACTGGGGCACAAGCCTGTGTCCCCTGCATCGGCAGGCGGACTCTCAACCACTGCGCCACCAGGGAAGCCCTGGCCAACACTTCTTACTTTCACCTTATTAGAGGAGAGAGGGCTCTGGAAATGGCACTTTGGTAATGGTGGAAATGGAGAAGAGGCTTCATTTATTCTCACAGCGCTGACCTCTGGCACCTGATTTACCTCCTATCTTTCTTCTTTCAGAATATAAAAAATACCAACATATATTTGTTTTAGGGAGAAAAAGCTGTCTCAAGCAAACCACTGTCCATCCTTTCATTCTGACTCTGCTCTATAGCCTTCAGCCAATATCTAACACATTTTATCTATTCTTGCAACTTGAATGCTCAAAATATTTTCCTTGGTTCTTTTAGCCCTTAACCACTGCATCCACAGAAACATATGTTGAGAAAAAATTTTCTTCCATTTCTTCTCTAATGCTTTTTTGACTTTGCCATAATTTCCTAATTTGTTTCCTTCTTCGTCTTAATGTGCTAGACAGTTGATGCAGAATACTAGCATCTAATAAGAAATCAGTAAGCCAGACTGCAAATATGGAAAGTGGCAACCCTGAGAAGCTTTGCTTAGCAGTTATACTATTAGAGAGAGATACTATCCAAGTTAGGGATTTTATAGTTAACTGAGTTTTACACTCAAGATTTCTGGATTTCCAAGGCATTCTATGGAGGATGGTAGCAATCAGGGAGTCTCTTCCTCAGGTAAGTGATAAATCATAAGAAATGGCACAGTTAAAGCTCCTGGTTCTACACAAAGGGGCCAATTACTTACCGCTTCTGGTTCCACTGCAGTATCAATAGCTGCAGCCATACAAGCAACAGTTTCATCCTGCAATGAGAAATGATATCTCAGTTTAGGAGCTTACTAGTGGGTTTTATATGGGTTATTTAGTTGTTTTCAAGTGTATATAGAGACCATTTAAGGTGTTGGACCAATTCTGTAGTCACATATACCCCAACAACCATGTTTCCACTTCCCACTTCTCAAGGGTCTGTCTTTTTTATAAAGGTTGATTGTGCAGTCTTCGTAAAAATAGGGTCATGTGGCCACTGACATATTTATTGCACCTCTTCTGCTCTGCCAGAGTTCACTGGGCTAGAGTGAAACAGCCATTCCAGCAGGCCAAAGTTCAATCCACTTTATAGACTCTACCCTTTCTTTTTCTGTTTTTTACCACTAATTCTACCTCTATAATGTACAGGTCTAGCCAGTTCTCATGGACATACCATCCTAAGACCAGACATAGCAAATAAAGGCAATGCAGCAGAAAAGTGAATAGGATGAAGGATTATTTTTGATTTTTATCTTATATCCAGTCAAGGTAGCAAGAGCCCACTCTACAAGGAAATAAACGCCACAGGTGAATGCCCCAGAAAAATGTGCTCATTAAGTCAGACACACTTCAGACTCTGTCCCTCATATACATAGGAACCAATCATATGCAGCTACTCGAGGTAGTGGTTAGTTGAAGGGAAAGGGTAAGCACCGATTCCCTCCCAGAGAAGGGCACATTCCTTTTTTGAGCATTAGAACAACAACCACCTAAAAGGGAAACCTAAAACCACTTATTAGGACTAATTTATTTATAGGCTCTCATATGAGCAAGCTCTGTTCTCCCCACTGGAATTTAGGCTTTATTTGGCATTGCAACATAAAGATTACCACTTCTGTTTAAGTGATTCTGAAAAGCCCTGGGAAGAAAGGATTATTTCCAGGATGTCACATGATTAAGGTCATAGATGAAAGAGCTATTGGCTCAATAGCAAGGAAAGAATTTAGGGTTAGCACAGGGAGTCCCGGCACCAGCCCAGTGAAACATTACATAGTTGTTGAAACTTGAATCTTAGTACCTTTAAGGCAAGAAGTGAAAGAGGCCCTTAATGGAACTTCCCTGGTGGTCCAGTGGTTAAGACTCCATGCTCCCAGTGCAGGGGGCACGGGTTCGATCTCTGGTCGGGGAACTAAGATCCCGCATGCCACACAGTGTGGCAAAAAAAAAAAAAAAAAAAAGGCCCTTAGTAAATGCTGTCTGTAAAGCATTTCCCTTATTCTGCCCAGAAATTCCTAACCAGTGAGACTCAAAGAGAATTCAAAGGAAGCCCCAGTATTCCTACATCCTTTCTCATCATGATTTACACTACTGGTGATTCTCCAAGGGCAGGACATACTAAATCCTTCTTAAAAAACAGAGCACTTCAATGTATTATAGGTTAATGGTTACCCTTTTCTCCCTCCCAGTAAGTCTCAGTAAAAGGACTAGTTATAGACTTATCCTAGACTAGTAGGGCCTATCACACTGGCTTTTGGAGACTTTTTCTAGGACCTTCCAGAGGCTCAGGATCCAAGTAGATCCGATTCAACATGCCCTGAAGAAGACATGTTGTTACTGTGGGTTTACCTTTTGGCCCAGTGAAATTTCACAATGCTAAGGTTTAAGCTTTGGTGACACGTTCTACATGAACATGGCAGGTTTATGCCTTTATAATCCTAAATGTAAATATATAACAATAGGATTTATTTCAATCTAACAGCCTCTTTCTCCCTCATTCTAAGGCTACTGAGAACCTCTTGTAATAAAAAGACATGATTTGCTGAAGGTGATGGTCAGGGGAACAGGACTACTACGGGAACAGGTACGTTGAGCTACATTAACCAGTAATACCCTCCAAAATGAAGTTTGTGCTTGTGGGCTGTAGGCAATAGCATTACTGGGCATGCAAAAAGCTTTTTATGGAACTGGTCTTGGAGAAAGGGGTAAAAACAAAAAAAATTTGATTTTGTGGGAACTGAAAGGACTGCATGAATTTCCTCACAGGTAACTGCAACAAGGTTTGCCTGAATTACATTTTAAAGGAAGAAATAGTACAGTTTAGCACTTAAAGCCCTAGGAGAAAGGTCCAGGAACAATGGTTGCCTTCATAACTGAAAAGAGGGTGTTCAACCATCAATTATAATAAAAATAGTTTTAATCCAGAATGAAGGGCACAAGCACTTACATTTAAAACATTCTGCTTTCACTGTAGTGAGTCTCAGTAAAAGCCACAGGATACATTGTTGTGTATTTCCAAACAAATATGTAGCTGGGAGGGTCTCCAAACAATAGACACAGAGAACTCTGATTCAAGAGTCCAGCAGGAGCCCAGGGTAAAATGGTTTACTCTACCTGACCATGATGGTGAATGGAAGCCAGGGACTTTATCAGCTTGTGGCAATCTTTAGCACCCTCCTGCTACGCATGCCAAGTGAATTTTAGTGACAGACACAGCAATTCTCTAGAGTTCCTCTGAGCCAGCCACCACTAGCAACTTCCTCCACAGTCATGCCAGGCACCAGTCATACTGCCAGATCCTCACTGAAGATATGCCTTCTCTTATATTGTTAACTTGGTTCCATTAGTTTCCTTCTTCATCTTTCCCATGTGACTCAAAGAGGTGGTGTGGAATCCTTTAAGATCAGTGTGGTGGCCACGAACAATGGTGCCCTGGATTACTCTTTTCTGATCTTATAAGATTTGGCTCCAGTAGGGTTCTGCAGTCTAGATTATCTCAATTCTGAGGCAGTTCACACAAAGTTTTCATATATAAGATGCTTCACCTCGATTACAGATGGTGAAATTTAACCTTGTGGATAGCCATTCTCTAGCACACATTCTATACTTCAGCCACAATGAAGTTCTTACCATGTTCTAAACATTCATACCTCTTTGCTTTTGCATATACCTTTTCCTCTATATAGGTCGTCCTTTCCCCTCTGTCTGTGTGGCAAAGTCCTATTCATTTTTTAGGACCCAGTTTTTTCTTCCTGAATTTTCTAGGCAGTTAATCCCCCCTTCCTTTGGGCTCCCACCACACTTTGCTCATATTGCTAATGTAAGAGGCTTAAAACAGACATGAGAGAGGGTTTTTTGCCACCTCTCCCACCTGTGAACCTTGGCAAACTGACAAACAACAAGGCTTGCAAGAACAACTCTTGAAAATAATTGGACATTTATCAGGATGGGATTGCACCAGTGTTCTTGAGCAAGAAGCATGAAAACTGGAGCATCATCCAACCAAAAGATTCACAGCAATTAACAACAAAAACTGCCAACTGAGACAAACCACAAGGAATCACACCCCTCCCTTCTCACTGTATGAAACTCCAATCCTATTTCAACTCGGGGAGTTATTTGGAGTTCAGGTGATCCCTGAGTACATCAGCTGAATAATGCCTTTAACCTCGATTTGAGTCACTTGGATTATTTTCTTTCAATATCAATATAGTACTTAGCAAGGTTACACAGCTAGTGAGTAGCAGAATGGGATTCAAACCAGGGTTTGTCTGGCTTTGGAGCTCAGATTCTCAATGACTATGGCCTGTTTGTTAGGAAAATGAACTGTCATCTTGGACTACCTGTAATAATTTTGTACAGTACTACTTATTCTAAAACACTGCTTTCTAGTCTTTTGGAAGTTTACTCATTTAATTTCTTGAACTGGCCATCCTAACCATTCCCCTTACAATATTGTATGGTATTTTTTTCACTGACTCTTTAAGAGTAAAATAGAGATGCGGATGATTTTGTGATAAACTTTTGACAACTCTAGAAAACACTGGGCAAGACCCGGGGTAGAGAATCACTGTTCTGGTAAAATTAAAACCTCTGTTTCAGACCTAGGAATTACTACCAGGCACTTACATACACATTACTGCTTCAGAATAATAAACAAGAGGGTATAGATGGAACAAAACAAACCATAACCCCTTTACCAACCATGACCCCATAACATAATATGATTTCAATTTTTCAAAAAAGTATCTATGCTTAAGTACTAGGATAGAGAAGGAACACCAAAAATAAAAAGAGGCTTTTAGGATGGTAGGACTGTAAGAATGTTTCTTCTGGGAAAAACAACAAACAACCACCCTCCCAACAAAACCCACCCACAACTACTATACTAGTTCTATAAATAAAAATGTGAACTTATAGTGGAATGGTCATTCAAACTAATTTATTACTGGTTATAAAAGAGAGCTACGGTATTCCCTGGAGGCTCTATGCTATCTGTCAGAACCCAGCTTATTTAAAATTGGGGTATGGTATAAGGCCTCTTATTAAGTTAGCCTACACCGAAAAGACAGCAAATCAATGACTGCTGCTCATGCTACCCAGGCAATTTTGCACCAGTGTTGCTGCTTCCAGTGTTTGATTAGAATACTGAAATATTAATGTGCCACTGCACGTGTAATCTATGAGTGGTTTTGATTTAACTAATTCAATATTCAGGTCACATCCAATGATCCATGATCTTTGTCCTCAAACAGCTCACAATCTAGTTGTTTCAGCAAAAGGTGCAGAGTTAGACATGTTTATATGCATCAAGAGAAACAAACGAAAGCAATATGCCTATTTACACTGTCCCTACTTGGCTTACCGATAGCTGGGTTATCACTTGCTGCAGGTTACGAATCATCTCTACATTTTCTTTTAGTTCTTGGTCTTCCAAAGTCTCCACTAGCTTTTGAAGATCCACTTTGCAGCTGAAAATTCAAGCAAAGGAACCCAAGGGTTAATCATACTGCAAAGGCCAGTGGGTCCATGATTATGTACTAAGGTGGTATAGGTCACAAACATCTGGTAGGAAACTTACGCTGCATGCTTCCTGAGCTCTTCTAGCTTGGCGTTCATTTTTTCATTTGCTTGTTCTGTCTGCAACAAAGACCCAGGAGATCATCAGTGGCACTGCCTGACAGCCTCACCTAATTAGGCCCTCTCTTCTGCTCCTATGGATTAAAACCTAGGTAGAGAGGCTAACTCCTTTGCTGTAATAGAGGATTTAGTGGGCTTTGGTTATTTAGCGAGAAATGTGTTTTTTAACAGTCATGGAAATTAGCCCTTCAGTCAACATGAGCTACTAAAAATAGCATCCCAGCAGCTGGGTCTTATGCTTGCCATGAAGCTCAGACTATAGGGTGGAGCGTGAAGCCTTAATTCCATAGAGAACTTTGCAACTGGGGGAAAAAGCAATACTTCCTGGCATGCTACGCCCTGCTGTTTGCAAAAAACCCACTTGCTTTAAAACTGCCTCCTACACTACACTGTTCCCTAGCCCCACCATAAGGACATTTAAAACATAAAAGGGCCTCACATTGAATATGAGCTGAGGGTTTTTTCAAGTTACACTATGTGATATGGTAGACTAGTTTTAGCAAAAGAAAGCAAGAAAAAGATGAGGCATAAGAATGATGGCAGAGAAGAAGAAATGGCAGAGAGGCAGCTACGTTTTGGGAAGGGTTACTGATATTTTCCATTTTATTTCAGTCACAGTATCTGTAACATGCTAGATGCTGCAACAGATTTGGGAAGGACGGTTTATATAGGACAAAACTGTTGTGCTCGTTATGAAGTTCTGACAAGACATCAAACAATAAACCTATTGGGCAGCCATTGTAACAACCTTATAAAGGTCAGATGGGTACACGGCTAGAATAACAAGTACTGTCTGTTATGTGAGCCACACTCACATGTGAAGCACAGCTTCTAGAGTTACTTCAAAGACATAAAATGTAGCACTGGAGATAGAAAACTGTATATAAAAAAATCCCCTAGATCCCATTTTCACCCTTCTGCTAGTAATGGACATTACAATGGACCTAGGATTTGGCCCCCTTTAAAGAAATCTTTAAGCAGGTCACTCTTCCTCGACTGGAGTACACTGATTCGTGAAGGTGTATAAATTACAGATGTTCAATTACATTTTGGTGGGAACTCATTTTTACTTCTGGCAATCGCTGTGCTATCAAATATTGAGTTGTATTTAGACTAGTAGAACAATGTTAGTGACAGAGCCCGCACACACTGATCCAGGAGGGTACTATCACACATGTAGTAGGACACAGAACTGGTGTAGTCAGTTACATAGTGATCCACTATTTGAAAATTAACCATATGTAAAAGGAGTTAAAATTAATTTTCCAGATGTTTTCTCTCTCCATGGCAGCTGTTAGGATGGGATATGAAATGTGACATTAGGGGAAGGGAGATAGAAAGGAACTAAAATCTTAGTGAGGAGAATTACTTGGTATTATGGATGATTAGGCAGAACTTAAGGTGACAGAAGGACCTGGTTCTTTCCTCTCTGATATTTTAGAACAAATCCATTTTAAAATGGGCTTCATGTAGATTCTTTGTGGTAGATATATATGTGTTCACGGCATAAGTCTTTTAATTTTTCTGTATGTTTGATTAAACATTCTTGGATTTTCCCTGGAGGGGGCTCCAGGGAGGATATGGTAATATTAATTCATTTCTTTCCATGTAACTTGTCTCTCATAATGAGAAGCATGTTAAGTATTTCAGAAACTAAAGTTAGTAAATGTCCAGACTGGTAGTAGTTTAGTCTTGAAGCCTCACCAAAATGATCCTCTCCAACATCTGGGCTGTCTGACCAGCAGCCTCACTTAGACCACGACTTAATTTTTCATTCTCCTCTACCAGTGACTGATTCTTCTCCATTAGGGATTGTAGATTCTCTGATGGCTCCACACTAAGACAAAGAAAGTAACATATTAGAAAAGTACTTGTGGACTTCCCTGGTAGCACAGTGGTTAAAAATATGCCTGCCAATGCAGGGGACACGGGTTCGATCCCTGGTCCGGGAAGATCCCACATGCCGTGGAGCAACTAAGCCAATGCGCCACAACTACTGAGTCTGCACTCTAGAGCCTGCGAGCCACAACTACTGAGCCCGCGTGCCACAACTACTGAAGCCTGCATGCCCTAGAGCCCACGTGCCACAACTACTGAGCCCACGCACTGCAACTACTGAAGCCCGCGTACTTTAGGGCCTGTGTGATGCAACTACTGAGCCTGTGTGCTGCAACTACTGAAGCCTGCATGCCTAGAGCCCATGCTCCGCAACAAGAGAAGCCACCGCAATGAGAGGCCCATGCACTGCAATGAACAGTAGCCCTCGCTTGCCACAACTAGAGAAAAGCCCATGCACAGCAGTGAAGACCCAATGCAGCCAAAAAAAAAAGAAAAGTTCCCAATTGATAACAGTTATATCAAAGGTGGATAAAAATATATATCCCATAGGCCTTAGGGTGGGATTGGTTTAAAATTACCCCCCAGAAGTCTAGAAAAAGCGTTCATTCCAATGTATACTTCCAGCCAGGTAGTATATTGGATAAATAAAAATGTATCCCTGAACTACTTTAAATTAATGGTTTGGAGGAAGGTAATAATTCAGAGCAAGAAATGGTTGCAACAAGAATGACCTCTAGGTTTAGGATCTTGGTTTAAGATCTTTCTGTTTATGCTATGTAGGTAAGAAGTAAAGGCTAACTAATAGCTAAGATACATGTTCTCTCCGGCTTCTCATTCTCAATCCCTCATTAAAGATTAGGGAACTAGAGAAGGAAGAGGTATGGGGGAGGTAGAAGTGACACTGCTAAGGGTCAAAATTTAAGCTAATCAACATAAGTCAATTACCTATTTGCTGTAAAGTTAGGGAAATAGCATTTAAGGAGTGAAAAAGTTGAAATGATGACCTGTGGCCACTAAGAACACATTTCACAACTCTCCATAAACAAGGGCTCCCTTCTAAATGCTTGCCTCCCTTCAAACTGATGACCCACAGCCTCCTGTTCATTTGTCTATCAATTTTTAATGGCTTAGAGTGGGTGGTGGCAACAATAGTATTCATTTCAAATAGGAGTGGAAGGGACAGAAATAGCTTCAAAGAACTTTTGGCATTTATACAGATTACTTGCTATCAGTTCCAGACTACTGAAACAGATCAATAAGAAGCAGTTTTGATTTGCTTTTTTTGTAATCCACTGGGATTAATTGCTCAAAAGACTAGAAAATAGGACTGGCAAAAAAAGATCAGAAGAAACATGAAGATTTGATCTGAAGGAAACGGAAGGGGAAAATGAATAGTTGTCAAGGATATAATAAAGAGAAAAAAAGGACAGGGAACAGCTGTTCTCAATCTCAAGAAAGGACAGAAAAGGATTTCAGGAATAGATGCCCTCTCACCCAGTTTAAGATTTCCATGAAGTCTTATAGAAGATCTTAGCATGTTCTTTATCAAAAGTTAAGAGCAAGGCCACACCATAGGGTTTCATTACACTCTTGAGAATTTACTAGAACTCTTATGAAGGAATGTTCAATTGTGGATTATAAACTATGAGTAAATTTAGTGTTAGTTTAGATTGCTCTGATTTCTTTATTGTTATTAAACTGAAAACTTCCACGCATCATTCATGCAAGTTGACAAGCTCCAAAGTAATGATAATTTTAACTCAATAGTTTTTTTCCTCTAAAAATTTCCAAGGTTTCTCTAAACCGGGGAAAATACAATGTAAACCAATGTTTCCTTTTTCAGATGCTATTTAATTGCCAATGCTAGTAGGATTCCTCAGTTGAGCATGTGAAAATTGACAAACACGTGCAGAAAATCTATACAAAAGCTTCAATGACACACATTCACAAAGAAAAGAATATAACCTAAGGAAAAAAGCAAAAAAAATCATGTATATAAACTGTACATTTTGTAAAAAGCCTTAAGAAATGTCTCTAAAGATATAAATATACATTTTTGAGAAAAGTAGCATCTTTATTTCTCTGTAAAACATTGAACAATTGAGTTACATTGTTTCATTCATCAACTGTTTCTTAGAATCTGTTACTTTTGTAGCTAAAACTATATCCTATAGGATATTCTAGGTAGTTGGAAGCCTGGAATGGTTTTCATCAGTCTTGTCTTACATGAAACAGGTCTGTGCTAAATTGAAAGAAAAGATGGGTCAATTGCTTCTAAACTGGCTATACTAGAACAGGTCTTTAGGAGACCCTTTAAGAGATCCAAGCTTTCCTCAGTTCCTTTACCCAACATTTTAAAAATATTATCAGGAAACCAAGATTAAATGACCCAAAGAGGGAGAGTTACAAAGAGAAGGGCAGTCATTTCTGGGTGATAAAACTATGACAAATTTTAAGATTTATTCTTTATACTTTTCTAAATGTCCTACAAGAAGCAAGGTATCACTTTTATAATCAGAAAAAATGATTGAGTTATTGAAAATAAGGATATTAAAAGAAAATAGGTCCACACCAAACACAAGTATAAACTCCAAATGGAAAAATGAAATGTAAAAAATAAAACCAACACAAGTACTAGAAGAAAACATGGGTGATTTCCTCTTTAATCTTGGCATAGAGAAAGCTTCTTAACTATGAAGCAAAATCCAGAAACATGAGGAGAATGTAAACAGTGTAGCGACTTTGGAAAACAGTTTGGCAGTTTCTTTAAAAGTTAAACATACGACCCAGAAATTTCACTTCTAGGTATCTACCCAATAAAAAACATATGTCCATACAAAAACTTGCAAGTGAATATTCATGGAAGCATAATTCATAATATTCACAAAGTTGAAACAACCCAAAAGTCCATGAACTGGTAAATGGATAGACAAAATGTGGTATATCCAGACAACGGAATACTATTTAGCAATGAAAAGGAATGAAGTACTGATAATCTCAGAAACATTATAGATGAAAGAAGCCAGACAAAAAGTCCACATACTGTAAGATTCCACATACATGAAATGTCCACAATAGGCAAATCGTGTAGAAAAAGACAGCAGATTAGTGATTGCCTGGGGCTGGGAGTGGGAACAGGAGTGAGTGCAAATGGGCACAAGGGATCTTTCTGGGGTGACGGAAATGTTCCAAAATTGGATTGTGGTGATAGTTGTACAACTCTGTAAGTTTACTAAAAACCATCGAATTGTACACTTAAAATTAGTTAATTTAATGGTATGTAAATTATATCTCAATAAATCTAGAGGCTAAAATATCTGGAGGCAATAAAAAAATGATGGATAAACTTTTTACTACATAAAGAGTAATTTTTTGGCCCGCCTGAGCTGAGGTGTTGGTGGCAGCCATTCCGCACTAGGAACTCCAGTCAGAAGAGCCAGGTGAGAGGCCTCTGCACATGGCCCCTGTGAGCAAGTGAATCCCAACTAAGCACAAAGGGGAAAAAAAAGGTCATCTCAGAGCTGTGACTATTTTCAAGGCCACTGTTTTTCCCTGTGGAACACTGCCTTTCGGGCAAAACAAGGAAGGAGCAGCTGATTCTAATGTGCAGTGCAGAAGGAGAGCCACTGCAGGCCAGCTTCCCCAATTCTAAAGGCACTCCAGCCGTGTGGCTGACAGGGTCTGGGTGCTCCGGCTGGGTGTCAGGCCTGAGCCTCTGAGGTGGGAGAGCTGAGTTCAGGACACTGGACCACCAGAGACCTCGTAATATCAATTGGCACGAGCTCTCCAAGAGATCTCTGTCTCAATGCTAAGACCCAGCTCCACTCAACAACCAGCAAGCTCCAGTGCTGGATACCCCATGCCAAACAACTAGCAAGACAGGAACACAACCCCACCCATTAGCAGAGAGGTTGCCTAAAATCATACTAAGTTCACAGACACTCCAAAACACACCATAAGATGCAGTCCTGCCCATCAGAAAGACAAGATCCAGCCTCATCCACCAGAACACAGGCACCAGTTCCTTCCACCAGGAAACCTACACAACCCACTGAACCAACCTTAACCACTGGGGGCAGACCCCCAAAACAACGGGAACTACAAACCGGCAGCCTGCAAAAAGACCCCAAACACAGTAAGTTAAGCAAAATGAGAAGACAGAGAAACAAGCAGCAGATGAAGGAGCAAGGTAAAAACCCACCAGACCAAACAAATGAAGAGGAAAAAGACAGTCTACCTGAAAAAGAATTCAGAGTAAGGATAGTAAAGATGATCCAAAATCATGGAAACAGAATGGAGAAAATACTAGAAACGTTTAACGAGGACGTAGAAGAACTAAAGAGCAAACAAACGATGATGAACAACACAAAAAATGAAATTAAAAATTCTCTAGGGGCTTCCCTGATGGTGCAGTGGTTAAGAATCCGCCTGCCAAGGCAGGGGACACAGGTTCGAGCCCTGGTCTGGGAAGATCCCACATGCTGCGGCGCAATTAAGCCTGTGCGCCACAACTGCTGAGCATGAGCTCTAGAGCCCATGAGCTACAACTACTGAGCCTGCGCGCCACAACTACTGAAGCCCGTGCACCTAGAGCCTGTGTTCCGCAACAAGAGAAGACACTGCAATGAGAAGCCTGTGCACCGCAACAAAGAGTAACCCCTGCTCGCCACAACTACAGAAAGCCCGTGTGCAGCAACGAAGACCCAAGGCAGCCAAAAATAAATAAATAAATAAATTTATATTTTAAAAAATTTCTAGAAGGAATCAATAGCAGAATAACTGAGGTAGAAGAACAGATAAGTGACCTGGAAGATAAAATAGTGGAAATAACTACCACAGAGCAGAATAAAGAAAAAAGAATGAAAAGAATTGAGGACAGTCTTAGAGACCACTGGGACAACATTAAACGTACCAACATTCAAATTATAGGGGTCCCAGAAGAAGAAGAGAAAAAGAAAGGGATTGAGAAAATATTTGAAGAGATTATAGTTGAAAACTTCCCGAATATGGGAAAGGAAATAGTCAATCAAGTCCAGGAAGCGTAGAGAGTCCCACAGAGGAAAAATCCAATGAGAAACATGCCAAGGCACATATTAATCAAACTATCAAATATTAAATAAAAAGAAAAAACATTAAAAGCAGCAAGGGAAAAGAAACAAATAACGTACAAGGGAATCCCCATAAGGTTAATAGCTGATCCTTCAGCAGAAACTCTGCAAGCCAGAAGGGAGTGGCAGGACATATTTAAAGTGATGAAAGGGAAAAACCTGCAACCAAGATTACTCTACCCAGCAAGGATTTCATTCAGATTCGACAGAGAAATTAAAACCTTTACAGACAAGCAAAAGCTAAGAGAATTCAGCACCACCAAACCAGCTTTACAGCAAATCCTAAAGGAACATCTCTAGGCACGAACCACAAGAGAAGGAAAAGACCTACAATAACAAACACAAAACAATTAAGAAGATGGTAATAGGAAACTACATATCGATAATTACCTTAAATGTAAATGGATTAAATGCTCCAACCAAAAGACATAGACTGGTGGAATGGATGCAAAAAAAAGACCCGTATATATGCTGTCTACAAGAGACCCCCTTCAGACCTAGGGACACATACAGACTGAAAGTGAGGGGATGGAAAAAGTTATTCGATGAAAATGGAAACCAAAAGAAAGCTGGAGTAGCAATTCTCATATCAGACAAAATAGACTTTAAAATAAAGCTATTACAAGAGACAAAGAAGGACACTACATAATGTTCAAGGGATCAATCCAAGAAGATATAACAAGTGTAAATATTTATGCACGCAACATAGGAGCACCTCAATACATAAGGCAAATGCTAACAGCCATAAAAGGGGAAATCGACAGTAACACAATAATAGTAGGGGACTTTAACACCCCACTTTCACCAATTGACAGATCAACCAAAATGAAAATTAATAAGGAAACACAAGCTTTAAATGACACAATAAACCAGATAGATTTAATTGATATTTATAGGACATTCCATCCGAAAACAGCAGACTACACTTTCTTCTCAATTGCACATGGAACATTTTCCAGGATAAAGCACATCTTGGGTCACAAATCAAGCCTTGGTAAATTTAAGAAAACTGAAATCATATTAGAAATAAATTACAGAGAAAAAATGTAAAAAACACAAACACATGGAGGCTAAACAATACATTACTACATAACCAAGAGATCACTGAAGAAATAAAAGAGGAAATCAAAAAATACCTAGAGACAAATGACAATGAAAACACGACAATCCAAAACCTATGGGATGCAGCAAAAGCTGTTTTAAGAGGGAAGTTTATAGCAATACAATCCTACCTGAAGAAACAAGAAAAATCTCAAATAATCAATCTAACGTTACATCTAAAGGAACTAGAGAAATAGAAAACAAAACCCAAAGTTAGTAGAAGAAAAGAAATCATAAAGATCAGAGCAGAAATAAATGAAATAGAAACAAAGAAAACAATAGCAAAGATCAATAAAACTAAAAGCTGATTCTTTGAGAAGATAAACAAAATTGATAAACCTTTAGCCAAACTCATCAAGAAAAAGAGGGAGAGGACTCAAATCAATAAAATTAGAAATGAAAAAGGAGAAGTTACAACAGACACCACAGAAATACAAAGCATCATAAGAGACTACTACAAGCAACTCTATGCCAATAAAATGGACAACCTGGAAGAAATGGCCAAATTCTTAGAAAGGTATAACCTTCTGAGACTGAACCAGGAAGAAATAGAAAGTATGAACAGACCAATCACAAGTAATGAAATTGAAACTGTGATTAAAAATCTTCCAACAAGCAAAAGTCTAGGACCAGATGGCTTCACAGGTGAATTCTATCAAACATTTAGAGAAGAGCTAACACCTATCCCTCCCGAACTCTTCGAAAAAACTGCAGGGGAAGGAAGACTCCCAAACTCATTCTATGAGGCTACCAACAGCCTGATACCAAAGCCAGACAAAGATGTGACAAAGAAAGGAAATTACAGACCAATATCACTGATGAAGATAGATGCAAAAATCCTCAACAAAATACTAGCAGACAGAATCCAACAACAAATTAAAAGGATCATACACCATGACCAAGGGGGATTTATCCCAGGATGCAAGGATTCTTCAATATACCAAATCAATCAATGTGATACACCATATTAACAAATTGAAGAATAAAAACCATTTGATCATCTCAACAGATGCAGAGAAAGCTTTGACAAAATTCAACACCCATTTATCATAAAAGCTCTCCAGAGAGTGGGCCTAGAGGGAATTTACCTCAACATAATAAAGGCCATATACGACAAACCCACAGCAAACATTCTCAATGCTGAAAAACTGAAAGCATTTCCTCTAAGATCAGGAAAAAGACAAGCATGTCCACTCTCGCCACTATTATTCAACATAGTTTCAGAAGTCCTAGCCATGGCAATCAGAGAAGAAAAAGAAAAAAAAGGAATACAAATTGGAAAAGAAGAAGTAAAACTGTCACTGTTTGCAGGTGACAAGATACAAGACATAGAGTATCCTAAAGATGCCACCAGAAAACTACTAAAACTAATCAATGAATTTGGTAAAGCTGCACGATATAAAATTAATGCACAGAAATCCCTTGCATTCCTATACACTAACAACGAAAGATCAGAAAGAGAAATTAAGGAAACAATCCCATTCACCAACCATTGCAACAAAAAGAATAAAATACCTAGGAATCAACCTACCTAAGGAGGTAAAAGACCTGTATTCAGAAAACTATAAGAGACTGATGAAAGAAATTAAAGACAACACAAACAGATGGAGAGATATACCATGTTCTTGGATTGGAAGAATCAATATTGTGAAAATAAGTATACTACCCAAAGCAATCTACAGATTCATTGCAATCCCTATCAAACTACCACTGGCATTTCTCACAGAACTAAAACAAAAAATTTCACAATTTATATGGAAACACAAAAGACCCCGAATAGCCAAAGAAGTCTTGAGGGAAAAAAACTGGAGCTGGAGGAATCAGACTCCCTGACTTCAGACTATACTACAAATTTACAGTAATCAAGACAATATGGTACTGGCACAAAAACAGAAATACAGATCAGTGGAACAGGATAGAAAGCCCAGTGATAAACCCACGCACCTATGGTCAACTAATCTATGACAAAGGAGGCAAGGATATACAATGGAGAAAAGACAGTCTCTTCAATAAGTAGTGCTGGGAAAACTGAACAGCTATATGTAAAAGAATGAAATTAGAACACTCCCTAACACCATACACAAAAATAAACTCAAAGTGGATTAAAGACCTAAATGTAAGACCTGACACTATAAAACTCTTAGACGAAAACACAGGAAGAACACTCTTTGACATAAATCACAGCAAGATCTTTTTTGACCCATTTCCTAGAGTAATGAAAATAAAAACAAAAACAAACAAACAAACAGGGCCTAATGAAACTTAAAAGCTTTTGCATAGCAAAGGAAACTATAAATGAGAGGAAAAGACAACCCTCAGAATGGGAGAAAATATTTGTGAACGAATCAATGGACAAAGGATTAATCTCCAAAATATATAAACAGCTCATGAAGCTCAATATTAAAAAAAACTAACAACCCAATCAAAACATGGGCAGAAGACCTAAGTAGGCATTTCTCCAAATAAGACATACAGATGGCCAAAAGGCACATGAAAAGCTGCTCAACATCACTTATCATCAGAGAAATGCAAATCAAAATTACAACGAGGTATCACCTCACACCAGTTAGAATGGGCATCATCAGGAACTCTACAAACAACAAATGCTGGAAAGGGGGTGGAGAAATGGGAACCCTCTTGCACTGTTGGTGGGGATGTAAATTGATACAGCCACTATGGAGAACAGTAATGGAGGTTCCTTAAAAAACTAAAAATAGAATTACCATATGATCCAGCAATCTTACTACTGGGCATATACCCAGAGAAAACCATAATTCAAAAAGACACATGCACCCCAATGTTCACTGCAGCACTATTTACAATAGCCAGGTCATGGAAGCAACCTAAATGCCCATCGACAGATGAATGGATAAAGAAGATGTGGCACATATATACAATGGAATATTACTCAGCCATAAAAAGGAATGACATTGGGTAACTTGTAGAGACGTGGATGGACCTAGAGACTGTCATACAGAGTGAAGTAAGTCAGAAAGAGAAAAACAAATATCGTATGTTAATGCATATACGTGGAATCTAGAAAAATGGTACAGATGAACCCGTTTGCAAGGCAGAAATAGAGACACAGATGTGGAGAACAGACGTATGGACACCAACGGGGGAAAACCGCGGTGGGGTGGGGATGGTGGTGTGCTGTATTGGGTGATTGGGATTGACATGTATACACTGATGTGTATAAAATTGATGACTAATAAGAACCTGCTGTTTAAAAAAATAAATACAATAAAATTTAAAAAATATTGTGGTAAAAAGCATAACATAAAATTTACCATCTTAACCAGTAAATTTTAAGGGTACAGTTCAACAGTGTTAAGTATATTCACATTGTTGTGTAATGGATCTCCAAAAGTTTTTCACCTTGTAAAACTGAAATTCCTTACCCATTATACAAAAACTCTCCACACACCCCCCCAGTCTATTATTTTAGTTTTGTGCCACTGCTTCTAATGCCCTTTACCTTCACCTATGTGCACACAGAACTTTGCCTATATTTTCTTCTAGTTCTCTTGTAGGTTTTTTTTCCTTAAAAATTGTGGGGACTTCCCTGTTGGCACAGTGGTTAAAAATACGCCAGCCAATGCAAGGGACATGGGTTTGATCCCTGGTCTGGGAATATTCCCACATGCCGTGGAGGAACTAAGCCGGTGCGCCACAACTCCTGAGCTTGTGCTCTAGAGCCCGTGAGCCACAACTACGGAGCCCGCATGCCACAACTACTGAAGCCCCCACACCTAGAGCCCGTGCTCCACAACAAGAGAAGCCACCGCAATGAGAAGCCCACACAACGCAAGGAAGAGTAGCCCCCGCTTGCCGCAACTAGAGAAAGCCCACATGCAGCCATGAAGACCCAATGCAGGAAAAAATAAATAAATAAATAAATTTACATTAAAAAAAATTGTGGTAAAAAACATATAACATAAAACTTACCGTCCTAACCATTTTTAAGTGTACAGTTGAGTAGCATTAAGTATATTTACATTGCTGTGAAATAGATCTCCAGAGCTTTTTCATCTTGTAAAACTCAAATTATATACCCATTAAATAACAACTCCCTTTTTCCCCCTCCCCTAGCCCCTGGTAACCACCATGCTAGTTTCCATTTCTATGAATTCAAGTACTTTAACTTCCTTATATAAGTGGAATCATACAGTATTTGTCTTTTTGTGACTGGCTTATTTCACTTACATAACGCCCTCAAGTTTCATTCATGTTGTAACATGATAGGATTTCCTTCCTTTTTAAGGCTGAATAATATTCTGTTGTATGTATATACCACATTTTATTTATCCATTCATACACTGATGGACATCTGTATTGCTTCTGCTTCTTAGCTACTTTTTATTTATTTATTTAGTTAGTTTTTATAGAATATAGGAAGGTGTTTAAGCCCTTCCTATATTATTTTTTTAAAATAAATTTATTATTTATTTATTTATTTTTGGCTCCATTGGGTCTTCACTGCTGCATGCAGGCTTTCTTTAGTTGCAGCAAGCAGGGGCTACTCTTCATTGCGGTGCACAGCCTTCTCATTGTGGTGGCTTCTCTTGTTGTGGAGCATGGGCTCTAGGCGCACGGGCTTCAGTAGTTGCAGCATGCGGGCTCAGTAGTTGTGGCTCGCAGGCTCTAGAGCACAAGCTCAGGAGTTGTGGCGCACCGGCTTAGTTCCTCCACGGCATGTGGGATCTTCCTGGACCAGGGCATGAACCCGTGTGCCCTGCATTGGCAGGCGGATTCTTAACCACTGTGCCACCAGGGAAGCTGTTAGCTACTTTAAAAAAAACCTTTATTTACTTATTTGGCTGCATCAGGTCTTAGTTGTGGCATGAGGGATCTTTCGTTGCAGCACGTGGGCTCTTTGTTGTGGTGTGCGGGCTTGTCTCTGGTTGAGGCGTGTGGGCTCCAGAGTGCAGGGGCTCAGCAGCTGCTGCGCATGGGCTCTCTAGCTGTGGCACGCAGGCCCCAGAGTGTGCAGGCTTAGTTGCCCCACAGCATGTGGGATCTTAGTTCCCCAACCAGTGATCGAACCCACGTCTCCTGCATTGGAAGGCAGATTCTTAACCAGTGAACCACCAGGGAAATCCCTCTTAGCTATTATGAATAGTGCTGTTATGAACATGGGTATGCAAATATCTCTTTGAGACCCTGTTTTCGATTCTTTCGGATATATACCCAGAAGTGTGATTGCTGGATCATATGGTAGTTCTATTTTTAATTTTCTGAGGAACCTCCATACTGTTTTCCATAGCAGTTACACCATTTTACAATCCTTTCAACAGTGCACAAAGGTTCTAATTTAATTTCTCCACATCCTCCTCATATCCTTTCCAACATTTGTTACTTTTTGTTATTTTTTGTTTTTGATAGTAGCCATCCTGACAGGTGTATGGTGATATCTCATTTTGGTTTTGATTTGCATTTCTCTGCTCTGAGTATATCTTTTTGTAAAACTCTGACTCTTAGACCATGATAATGTTTCACATACACTTCATATACCCAAAATATAAACAAACAATTAAAACTAACCAAGCAAGATGTAGTGGGAACCCACAATGGAATACAAACAGTAAGTCTGGGAAACAATATCTTGCCTGGATATTCTAAGCCTAAAGACAAAAGAATTATACATATATGCTGTAATCTAGTTCCTAAAAGTGTTTCTCACAGGGGTATGGGCTAGCAATTCCAAAATTATTTTACGTGTATACTAGAACTGAACAAGTAAGTAAATAGAATGCAGATAATGAGAGCTGGTTTTTCACTGCTAGAGAAAGAAGTTATAAATAAGGAGAGCGGGAGGATTAGAATAAACCCTGTAGTGTTGGACTGGAATCAGAGGTATCAGTCTAAAATCATGGTTTTTAATATATACACAGTTAGACAGACATAAAAATATAGATATATGTGTGGGTTACTATACATACAGATATTTCCTAGCTCTACTCACTGAGAGGGCCTAGAAGTAATGACTTCTCAGTAACAATGAGCACACCTAGCACCCAGATCTGGTTTCTAAACACCATTTTCCAAAAAAAAAAAAAAACCCAGGGCTCCTTGGACATATGGTTGATTCCAGAATTGGGGCAGGGAAAGTAGAAGACGGGTGTGGAATATCTGGTAGAAATGCTTAAAAACTTGATAGCGTGTTAAAGAATACAACAGCCACCCTGAAGGAGCTCCTAGTGGACAAAGCAGAAACAACAAATAAAACAAGCAATAAAACATAATGCTAGTATTGGATGTTAATGCATAGAATAAAATAAATACCCATGAGTCTATATGGCTATAAATACATAATGAAATAGATAAATGGTGGGAGGGGAGAGACAGCTCTTCCTCATAGTAGAATTCCAATTAATAAATTTCTGAGGCCAGAACCTATGCTCTTTCTATTATACCAGGTTGTCTCAAAGCTAACTAGCTAGTCCTAAATAGACAGCAAGTTTGTTAAGTTCCCTACCTTGACACCAAGTGCTACCAGAAACTTTAGAATATCAGGGGAAAACAATCATAAGGAGAAAAAGGCTCTGTTAGAATATACATTTAAAATTAGTCTATGACTCTTACTTTATAGATCCAGGCAGGGTACCTCCATGGGCTTGCAGCAACAAGACCTGTAGCTGTTGTACCTGGAACAGGCAAAGAAAAATAGTCAGCTAGTTACCAATCAAAAGTTACTTATCGGGCTTCCCTGGTGGCGCAGTGGTTGGGAGTCCGCCTGCCGATGCAGGGGACATGGGTTCATGCCCCGGTTGGGAGGATCCCAAATGCCGCGGAGCGGCTGGGCCCGTGGGCCATGGCCGCTGAGCCTGCGCGTCCAGAGCCTGTGCTCCGCAACGGGAGAGGCCACAGCAGTGAGAGGCCCGCGTACCGCAAAAAAAAAAAAGTTACTTATCCCTTATCAGCAAAATTACCATGATTAGTAGTCGGGTAATCTTACTTGATACCTATGAAATCTAAAGCATATCTTAGGTATTACAGAAAGCAACATGGTTGATGATTCAATGATAAAAGGACAATCAGCATTACATGAATAACTAGTACTTAGAAGATGAGTTGTCTCTTTTACCTAAGCATCTTCATGAGTTTTTATTGAGAATCTATTTTTTTTAAATTTATTATTATTATTACTATTTTTTAAAATATTTACTTATTTTGGCTGCACCAGGTCTTAGCTGCGGCACATGGGATCTTCGCTGTGGCATGTTTAGTTGCGGCACACCGACTTCTTAGTTGTGGCATGCACGTGGGATCTAGTTCCCTGACCAGGGATTGAACCCGGGCCCCCTGCATTGGAAGCACAGAGTCTTACCCACTGGACCACCAGGGAAGTTCCAGAAAACCTACTTTTTAAAAAAAATCAAACTTAGGGACTTCCCTGGGGGCGCAGTGGTTAAGAATCTGCCTGCAAGTGCAGGGGCCACGGGTTCGAGCCCTGGTCCGGGAGGACCCCACATGCTACGGAGCAGCTAAGCCCGTGTGCCACAACTACTGAGCCTGTGCTCGAGAGCCTGCAAGCCACAACTACTGAGCCTGTGTGCCACAACTACGGAAACCCGTGCGCCTAGAGCCCATGCTCTGCAACAAGAGAAGCCACCGCGATGAGAAGCCTGCGTACCACAATGAAGAGTAGCCCCTGCTCACCACAACTAGAGAAAGCCTGCTCGCAGCAACAAAGACCCAACACAGCCAAAAATAATTAATTAATTAATTTAAAAAATCAAACTTAGCACTGGGCTACGCAATGTGGGGGGTGGATACAAGAATAAACTCTTGTGGTTTATTACCCAGTTTACAATCTAGTTGATGAAGACAAGACTAAGGCCTGAAAATGTAAGAAATAACACAAGACAGAAGATACTAGTCATCAAGTATAGTTAAGTACTTTAGGGTTCTGAGAAGAAGCAAATTAATGAAATCCCAAAATAGTCCAAAGGAGGCTTCGTGGAGACGGATCTTAAACCAGAGTGAATGTGCAATCAACCTCTCCATTCCCTCTTATGATAAAAGAGGAGCTGCTCTGCTTGAGCTTTGGATCCCAAGTCTTCTTGCCTTCTGATAAATCCTATTCTGGGGACTTCCCTGGTGGTCCAGTGGTTAAGACTCCATGCTCCCATTGCAAGGGGCCCAGGTTCAATTCCTGGTCAGGGAACTAGATCCCACATGCCACAACTAAAAGCCTGAATGCCACAACTAAAATATTCCACGTGTCTCAACTAAGACCCGGTGCAGCCAAATAAATAAATAAATAAATGAGTAAATAAATTAAAAAAAAATCTTATTCTATTTGTTATCTGTTCTCTCTTCTATATCTTTGACTTCTCCCTTTTTACAGAATCCTTCCTACTAAGATTAAAACATGTTCAAGTCTCTCCCATCTTAAAACAAAACAAAACAAAACAAAAGCACCTTTCCCAATCCCACTTCCTATCTCTTTTGCCCAATTTCTCTCCTTCACAAAGTTTGACAGAATAGTCTACACCCACTGCCTCCATTTCCTTTTGCTCTTCTCTCACTTGCTCTTTAACCTATTCTAACCTGATTTGTGCCCACAACATTCCGCTGAAATAACTCTTGATAATGTCACCAATGATCGGCATGTCACTACGTCCCATGGGCATTTTTCAGTCTTCATTTTATTTGACTGTTTGGTAGCATTTGGGTTACCAGATGCCACTCTTTCTTGCTTTTCCTTCTATTCTTCAAGCTGATCTTCTAAGTCTCTTAGTTCATCTTTGATCCAATTGTCCTTTAAATGATAAAGTTCCTCAAAGCTCACTCACTTTCTATTCTCTCCTTAAAGTCTCATCTCTGACTATGGTTTCAATTACCATCTATAAACTGGTGACTCCCAAATTTATCTCAAACACAGATCTTTCTGAATTTAGAACCCTTTTTTTAATGCAATATCACTAGTATTTTACATTTATTATCACATCATTATTTCCAAAGCATGACAACACATGTGATTTCACTTGGTCCACATAGATTTCTAAAGCATTTACAGGGAACAAGGATGTTTGATAGGGAGAAATTGGTATTTTATCTCCATTTTATGAAAAGGAGCCTTCAGGCAGAAAGCTTAGGGGGGATTTGCTGGCCATCAGTGAAGGAATTGCTGGTAGGGGGGCGCTGTTCCCTCCAATCCAGCTATCTCTCCCTTGCAACCTGCAAGTAAGGCTTATCAGAGTTACTATACCACTGCAGGGAGAAGAGCTTTCTCTGTTCCTTGATAAGCCACTACTGCTCCATCTTGGAGAGACAGTGGGAAAAGTCAAGGGCAGGATATCAGGAGACCTGGTTCCTCCATCAGCCTGCCCTGAACCACCTATATTCATTTCTTAGACCCCAGTGTCTTAAAATGGGAATAAAGATATCTGCTGTGTTCACTGGCTTATTATGATGATAAAATTAAATAATGAATATAAAAGGGTTTTTTTTTGAACCATAATCATATATGAATGTCAAGGTGAGACAGGAAATCTGAAAGGAAGGGAGCTTCTTTGAGGCCTGAGTCTAGCCCCTGGAGCCAGACACTACGCAAGATGGTTTAGACATAATATCCTGTTTAATCCTCAAATCAGCCCAGGGAGCTGAGTATTACTATTATTAGATCCCCTTAGTTTTTCTGAATTTAGAACCTTTATATTCAAATATCTACTTAATATTTCTGCCTAGTTTTCTGCTATCCCAAACCTGGTCCTTCTCCAATATACTCTAGGTCAGTGAATATGCAGTTTCACATGCCAGAAAGCTGGGTGTCATACCCTCACCCCCTTATCTAATCCACTGGTCACTTCTTTCTATCACTTTCTAAGCCACCATTTCTCTCTCTGGACTACTGCAGTAACTTCTTAAGTGGTCTCTATGAGTCTACTTTTGCTCCACTATAATCCATTTCCACACAGCAGCCATACCATTTTTTAAAAGTGGAAATGATCAATGTTGCCACCTTGCTTAAAATCGTTTTTAACGTAGTACATGAGGCCTTGATTAGCCCTCTGCTTCTTCTCTAGTCTCAGACTGGAACACCCTTTCCTTGCTCTCTCCACTCTAGCCACACTGGCATTCTGAGTTCTTCAAATGCACTGTATTCCTAACTCAAGATCTTTGCAGACATGCTATATGCCTGGCACTGTTCTAAATGCTTTACATGTATTAATTCAGTTAACCCTCACAAAAACCCTATGAAGCAGGTACTATTATTATTTCCATTTTACAGATAGGGAAACTGAGGCACAGAGAACTTGCCCCGGGTAAATAGCTAGTGAGGTATAGAGCCAGGATTTGAACCCAGGCAGCCTGGCTGCAGTGTCAATGCTGTTTCCCATCATACTTTGCTACACATGCTATTTCTTCTTCCTGGAATTCCCTTCTTTCTTTTCTGCATAGATGATTCCTACTCAGTCCCTCAGATCTCAGCTCAAATATAACTACTTCAGGGAAGCCTTCTCAGATTAGATATTTAACAGAAGATCCTGTTCCATACTTTCACAGTGCCCTATAGCACACTATCCCAGTTTATAATGATATGTTGGTATGATTGTGTGTTTAACGTTTGTCTCCCCCACTAGGCAATAAATTCCACGAACGCAGAAACTGTGTCTGCTTTGCTTAACAATGTATCCCAGCACAGTACCTGGCACATAACAGTGTTCAATAAATATTTATTGTTGGAATGGATGAACAAATAAATGACCAGCAAAAAGAGCATTTTTGGCAATAGGAATACACATGAAAGAAAACAGAGGAGCAGGACTGAGTAAGGTATTTTACAATTGAGATGATTCTGTGAACAGGTAAATTATTTATATTTTCTATAGTGAACCCTAAGAGGGAAGGAAATAAAGGAGGATAAGGGGAAGGAAGACAACAGATTGAATGAATGGTAATTATTATCACTGAGGAGGAAGGCCAGAGACGGAGTGAACACTAGACAGTTGGGAAACACTAGATTCCCATTGGGAAGAGTGCTACACAAAGAAAACCTGACCCTCTCCAAGGGGTCAACCCAACCACCTGCCCTCTCAGCTCCTCTGCCAGAGATACTGAGCTGCTGCACAGTCATACTGATACTACCACAAATTCATGTTCTTCAATTTCCGTGATTTTAAGCCTTCTGTGGTTACCTCAGTCCCTCTACCCAATCATCATCTGCTTGCTTGCTCTTAGAAGATGACCTTGCCTCCTACTTCACTGAGAAGATAAAGATCGTCAGGCTGAAAATTGCTCAATTTCCCTTCTTCTTCCTCTAAATTAGTGTCACTGTATTCTTCCTATCCTAACCTCTTTTCTTCTAGTCTTGGGGGCAAGTATCCCTTCTACTGTCTAAAGCAAAGCCCTCTTTATTTGTGCTCAGGATCTCAACTAAGAGATGACCCCTTATCAACTCATCCCTATTCTCAGTTTTAGTCTCTCCCAACTGGTTCTTTCACATGTTCAAGTCTCTTCCATATTTTAAAAACAAACAGATTTACATCCCTTGACCCTTGACTACCAGCTATTGTCTTCTTTCATCTTGCCTTCTTGAAAGAAGAGCCTAACAACTTCCTCCACTTCCTTATCTAGCATTCACTGTCCATCCCATAGCAATCTGCTCCTATCATTCCCCTGACCCTATTCTCACTCCTTGTTGATTAAAAAAAAAAAAAATCAATGGACACTTTTCAACCCTTATCTTACTTTACACTTTATAAATTTATACTTTCAGTAGCCCTCCTTGAAACTTTCTTCTCTTGTCTTCCATGAACCACTGATTTTCTTCCTGCCTGTTTGCTCCTTCTTCATCTCTCTTGTCTTCTACTCCTTTCCCCCTTCCTTAAATGCTGCTGTTACCCCTGAGTTCTGCTAGGCTTCTTCTCTCTTCTTGTCCATTTGCTCATTCAGCAAATATTGAGGAAGTGCCTTTAACGTGCCGGGCACTCTTTGATCTCATCCACTCCATAACTTCAGATACCATCTAAATGCTGATGACTCTCAAATCTGTATCTTCAGTTCAGACCTCTCTACATTAAACCCACATACCCAGCCATGTTTGAACAACTCTACTTAGATGTCCCACAAGCCCTTCAAATTCAAAATGCCCAAAACTGAATTTCATCATTTCCATTTCCCTACCTGACCCTGTTTTTCCTCCTATATTCCCCGACTCAATGATTATTACTACCATTTATTCAGTTGTCCAAGCAAGAAACCTGGGAATCAACTTTGATTCTCCCTACCTACCCTTCCACGTCACATGTGTCACCACATATGTAAGCTCTATACATTCTACCTCCTTGCTTTTTGTTTCTAATTTGTCCCCCTTTCTTCATCTCTATCGCTACTGTCTTTAGTTCAGGCCATAGTTCTCACCTGAGTTATTATAATACCCTAATTTATTTTCTTACTTCTAGTCATGCCCACCTCTAATCCACTTTCTATATACTTGCTAGAGTAATCTCATTTCAACATGTTACCCTCTTACTTAAATCTTTCAGTGGCCCCCTACAGCTTTCAGGTTGAATTCCAAATCCTTTAACAAGTTATATAAGGACCTTTGGGATCTGACTCCTGCCTACCTCTCTTGCCTCATCTCTTACTGCTCACTTCTTTATCAGTGAAATCTCCAGTGCCACTCCCTAATCTTAAATATGACCAAAAACCTGCTAATAGGAGTTAAAGATTTCCCCAAACTAACATAATGCTTAACCAACATCTCTAAAATTCTGGTAGAGGAGAAGCTGAGAAATAGGAGCTCTACCATTCCACTCACACACTTGTAATTTTTCCCATCAAATGTCAAGTTCCTTCTACCTGTTGCTTCAGATGATTAAGTTCAGCTCTCTGGGGATCAATATTAACAACAGGTTTGTTCTTGATTTTTCTTGCTCTGTCAGCATAGCGAAGAGTATTTAATGTTTCCTCTAGATTGGAGTCAGCAGGACTCACACAGGCTATCATAAGAGTGTGGCTATTACCTCCTAGAGAATCTGAAAAAGAACAAGGGAAGGAAATGAAATCAAACAAGTAGGATGCAAGCAAAACTGTCCGTTTTGGTTGGTGACTTCAATCTCAGAGCTGTAAGAAAAAAATTCTTAAGTATCTACAAGTTTCCTATTGTGTCAATATAAAAACATTAAGATTTTTGTTGTATAAAATGATATAGTTTAGAATCCTATTGCATGTGTCCTCGTTCTTAAGAGAGACTGTGACTTCAGCAGTTAATCAGGTTAAAACAAAAAAAAACTTACTGGGCCAAGTTAGGAGTCACTATTAGGATTAAAATTTCTTTGGATGCCCCCTCTAGGTAGATCTTAACTCCTTAGGGAATTCTTCTTATCAGCAGTAATAAAGGCAGTAACTAAGTTCATTTTCAGGTACAAAGTACTAAGTACAGTTGACACGCTACATACAGATTTTTTGCCTCTCAAAGCCATATATGAAGACATTTTTCCATTACCTTAGAAGCCTGCTTGCCAACAGGTCTCTCTCCTGTTTATCAACTAGACAGCTCTGTATGTAATAGTCCAAAGATCTGGCTTTCTACCTGTTCTATCTTTCCTTTCTCAGCACTATCATTCTGAGTTACTCTCTTATTTTTAGAGGCACTTTGGGCTTACCTTGAAGCAGTCGAGTCAACTTGGAATCTCTGTAGGGCACAAAGCCACCCTTTTTGTCATCTCCAAGAGCACTGATTACATTTCCCAAGCATAGGAGGCCTCGGTTAATATTAATACCTAATAGCAGGAAACAAAATTTAAATTGCTTGGTAACATATACCCGTGTTACCTGGGTAACATCTAACATATGCCTATCCTGAGAAAGAGATAAGAAATAAAGACCCTATAGAAATATTAAGTCAGCAATCTTAAAGAAACCTCTTAATCTTGTTCACTTTTTTGAGAGGGCCTTTTTTTTTTTCAAACAGAAAGCTTCATAGAAATGAAAAACAACAGTATTTAAAAATCTTTAGTGTTCTTATCAGATATTCTTATGCTCTTCGGGAAACAGGCCATATTTTTCCTAGGTGGTATAGGTAGAAATGGGAATAAACATGATGCTGGTAGAAGTTGGTGATATCCACTCTGATATTTTACTTTCTTTCCATCTCTTCCTCTTTCAAACAGTTGGTCTTCCAGTTAAGCAAAGTTCAAAGGACAAAGGTGAATGCACAATTGAGTCTGTTGGCACTTCTTGCCCTTTCCCATGGAAACAAAGCAGAGAGACAGATAACGATCACCATGACAATAACCACTTGTATAGTTATTTACAAGTGGTTATATACATTATCACACTTTTAATATACATTATCACACTTAATGCTTAAATTAATGCTGTGAAATTACATTAAAAGCTATTTTTATTATTATCATTATTTTAACTATCATTTTCAGTTTATTGATGACAGAACTAGCTCAAAGGTTAAATGACTTGTCTAAGGTCAAGTGGTACCACTAGCGGGTAAGTGGTAGGCCTGAGATTCCATCTCAGGATTGCAGTCAAATCCTATGCTCTGTCTATTATGCCACAATGAAATACCTTTCCTCTTATTGCTTCAAATAGAGTAAAGGTTCTTTTCCACTTCTTAAATTCCAAGGTTTACTTTTTAAACATTGTAATAATCTCTGAGGTCCCTTGAAAGCCCCTGACCCTCCCATGGTTATGTTTACTATGGAAAGTCTATGTAGTATAATGATTAAGTGCATGGGCAATGGTGTCAGATAGACCTAGGTTCTAATCCTGGCTCTGTCACTGATTAGCTATGCGATTTTGGGTAAGTTCCTCTATAAAATGAGGCAAATCTACCCTCCTCGTTAGGTTGTGGTGGGGAGTTAATAAGATACCTTACACAAAACAAAGTTAAATGATATACAAATGGCATCATTATTTCCGTTGTTTTTTTTTTTTTTTTTTTCGGTTCGCGGGCCTCTCCTTTTTTTTGCCTTTTCCGCTGTCGAGCAACAGGCTCCGGACGCGCAGGCTCAGCGGCCATGGCTCACGGGCCCAGCCGCTCCGCGGCATGTGGGATCTTCCCGGACCGCGGCACGAACCCGTGTTCCCTGCATCGGCAGGCGGACTCCCAACCACTGCGCCACCAGGGAAGCCCCACAAATGGCATCATTATTGTTAGTGCTGTACTACTTTACTTATTCAGCCATACTTTGGACTCCCTTATAACCTGAAACAATTTTATCTACAAGATCCTGAACTCCAAAATTCCTCTCTGCATCCTACTACTATTCTTCCATTTCTTTCATGGATCCTGTTCTTCACCCTTATTGTGGCTACAAATATACTGATGCCTTCTTTCTTTTTTCTTTTTTCAGCTGCACCATGTAGCATGTGGGATCTGAATTTCCCGACCAGGGATCGAACCCGTGCTCCCTGAAGTGGAAGAGCGGAGTCTTAACCATTGGACTGCCAGGGAAGTCCCTATGACACTTTCTAATACTCCCAGTAGATCATCCTTCCTGGGCCTTAAACTACCTATTCCCTGCAGTCAATCATTTCAGTTATGTTCTCCCAAGCGCTCACTAGACCCATGACCTTCTGCCCCATGACCTTCTGCCATTCCCACCGTGTCAATTCCCAGGCCTAGGTTAAACCAGCTGTGTGTGTGAGCATGTGTGTGTGTGTGCGTGCGCGCATGTGTAAGTTTCTGAAAGTCACATAACGAAATGGACTGGATCCATCCATTATAAAACACGCTATCTGACCTTGGCTGAACCCTTGGTCAATAGACAATCTTCTCTTCTTCATTCTTCCTTCACCACAGCAGCTATTCTAAACACTCATCATTTCCAAGACTGGAAATCTACCTTCACTCTATTAGTAGATGATTTCAACAAATACATTATGGTGATCAACTATTCACAAGGGCTCCCTAACCTTCCCTCTCCTCACTTCACAGTCTTTCCTTTGCTGTTACTGATTCCTTTGTCCTTCTCCTTGTTTCAGAGGAGGAAATAACTACCTTTATTTTCCCTTCAGCCTCTGCCAGTGTTTCTATTCCCTCCATTTTCCCAGGGACCCTGGATCCCTCGATCTTCCCCCTCCCTCTTAGATATTCAATTTATTTTTCCTTCACGAATTCCTTCTTTTCAGTCTATACACATGCTCAAATCTCCCCAACCTAAAGCAAAAACAATTCCCTCAAGCAACTATCTCTTTCTTTTCCCTTTATTGCCAGTTGGAAGGGGTACCACTTTTCAGGGCCACTTATCCCATCCAGGATGTGAAGGAGATCCTGCTGAGATTGATCAAACCTCACCAATGCCTGTACTAATTCTCATATTAGTTCACTCCTTTCTCTTCTTTCCCCCTTTTAGCCAAACAGAACATTGTGCCATCTTATTGGCCCATATCCCATCTAGGATGTGAAGGAGAGACTGCTGAGGTTTTTCAAACCTGCTGAGCAAAATGTCCATCTATAGCTCCACAGGAACAACAATAAAAGTCCAGATGAGCCCTGAGAAGAAATTATGGCTACTGTGATCTAAGCAAGAAGCACAGACTTAAGGATAAAAAGGCTGATTTTTTTTCTTCAAATGAGAGTTGGAGTTTTGGAATAGATAGGAGCAAGGGAAATGAATGTCTCTTTGGAAAGAAATCATCACAAAACAGCATTTGATTTCCTGTTGTTAAGAGAAAATTCTTGACATGGTTGGAGATTATATATTATAAAGACTGGGAAGAACACGACTGCAGAGACTTAAAAGTTCTAATCAAGGATGGCTATGGAGAAAATGCCCAGATAAAATTATAAGACCAGAAGTTCCTCTTCTCTCTAAAAGATTGAGAACAGACCAAGTGAGGAGAGGATCAAGAATACTACTTAACAGCTTCGGGTATTTGTTCACTAGGGCAACAAATAAATAATAAAGTAGAGATTTTAACTTTAAAAAGGGACTAGAACTTCACAAGTATCATGGAGGCACGTTACAATTGGTTTCACAACTAGAATAAAAGGGTATATTGGTAACAGGAGAGAAAAACGAGAGAAGAGAAACGAAGCAGCTCTATATGCAGCAGCTCTCAACTGGGGACAATTTTGCTTCTTGCAGGACATTTGGCAATATCTGGAGACATTTTGGTTGTCACAACCTGTGAGGTCAGGGGGAGTGCTACTGGCATCTAGTGGGTAGAGGGCAAGGATACCACTAAACACCCTACAATGCTCTGGACAGTCCCTGCCCCCCAATATTGTTTGACCCAAAATGTCAATAGTGCCACAGCTGAGAAACCCTGCTCTATATGTGAAGAAAATATGTATGAGCCTAAGGCAGGTAGCACAGCCAAGAAGATTAGGGTGAAAAACAGAAGTAATATGATAGTATAGATATGGTCTGCCTAGCTACAAGGGGAATGATCTATTACTGCACTAGATCACAAGACTTACAGGAGTAACTACTAAGAGGGGATAGAGTGGAAAGGAACTTGATTGGGAGATAGAATCTTAGTTCAAACTCTGCCTCTCCCACTTATCAATGTGTGTGACCTTGGACAAGCCACTAAAACTTTCCTTTATCCATAAAACAGGTGTAATACATACCTTTACCTCATGAGGCTATGATAAAAATCAAATGTGATCTATAAAGTGCTACCTACATGTAAGTTATTATTAATAGGATAGAGGAACTTAGATTATCTGGATATTTGCTAAGTTACCTGACAGTGAAAGCAGAGCACCCATTAAATTCCTTATCTACTCTGATGACAATTTCTTCACCAGAAAGATACTGCAAGTGAAGAAGGAAATGGCAGTATCTTGAAGTTGGCCTTCAAGTTGACACACATGGAAGAACTGATTATGTAAGTAAAATGATGAGAATCTGGTTGTAGGGGACTGAGGTGCATGGTCAGACATCAGTATGCTAGATGGTAAGAAAACGTATCTCTAAAATTCAGGAAAAAAGATAGTTAAGTTTCTGGTACAGAAAGTCTAAAGGGGGAAAAGTATGAAAGGCTTTCAAAAAATAAAATTGTAATTATCTAGGCACATATTATTCCAATAAAAAAATTGATACAGCTTCATAGGAACCAATGTAACAAATAAAATTATATACAAAAAGAACACAGAGAGCATTAGAGGAAATTCTGTTCAAACACAGGAGACTGACCACCAGCATTTCTTTCCCCCCTAAGATACCACTAAAAGGAATTTAAAAAGTAATAACCCATAAGATCACAGAGCACAGGAGAGGAAATATCCGTAGACAAGAGGTTTCAATGTGTTTTTAGAGCACAGGTAGAGAAGCAATAACTGACTCAGCAAGATGGAGGAGCCTCAATCTAAAGTGCCTGCAGAGGGACAATAATGACCACGACAGTGATAATAACAGCTAAGTTTATATAGTGTTTACTATGAGCCAGATACTGTTCTAGGAACTTTATGCTTATTACCTTACTTAATCCTCACAATAGTCCTATAAAGTGTGCATCAAGTATGATTATCTGTGTTGACAGATATGAGAGCTGAGGCACAAAGAGATTAGGTAACTTGCCTAAGGTCACATAGCTAATAAGTGGCAGAGTCAGGATTCAGATGGAGGAAGTCTGGCTCCCAAATCCATGATCTTAACCTCTATGCTCTATGGAAATGAGCAAATTTGCTCACTTAGAGGCACCAGGTACCTTGGAAAGAGGAGAGACTTGAGGCTGAAAAGACGGGGTTGGTAGAAAACATATTTAAAGAAAGCTTGAACTCTCACGTCACCCCTCCAGAGCCATGTGACTACTGTGTCCCCCATTCTCAATCATTCCCAGTCTACTTAATGGGGTAGTTTTTCCAATACCCACCCATTAAAGTTGGTATTCTCTTGGGACTGTCTTAGGCTCTTTGCTTACTATATATACTCTTCCTGGGCTATCTCATCCTTGCCTAGAGTTCCAATAAACACCTATATTAATGACTCCCTCAAATTCCCATCTCCAAACCAGACCTCTTTCCTATTGTCCAAAGCTATATTTTGTCTGCCTACTGAATAACCTCCAGTGGGCTGTGCCCACGTGGCATTGCACAACACAGACTTGAACAACACAGAATTCATCCTTCAGTGCAAATCTATTTCACTTCCAGCACTGTTCCTTTTCATTGTCTCACCACCTAAACAGTCATCCAACAAACAACAAACCTGTGACATCCTGGACTCTCCCTCTTTTCTCACCCCACACATCTGAGTCCTTATCATCATTTAGTGAATATGTTCAATATTCTAGGCACTGTGCTAGGCATTAGAGGTAGAAAGATGAATAAGTCACAATCCCTACTCTCGAGGAGTTAAAAATCTAAAGAGAGATAAACACACCAACAAAAACTATTTGCAAATATAATGTTAAAGGAAAAGGTAAGTATAGTAAAAATGGGTTCTCATAGGAGTGGGAATTGAAAATTTGAGCTGAACTGTGAAGAATGACTAGGACAATGCTGATGGAGGAGGGAAGAGTGGGAAAGAAGAATGTAAGGTTATTCCAGGCAAAGAAGTAACATATGTCAAGGCACATATTTGTGAGAGAGCATCATACATTTAGGAACTACAGGGAGTTCAACAGGAAAATAATGCAAGTTATGAGATAGAGAGTAACAAATAATGAGGCCAGAGGACAGTTAGGGACAGATCATAAAGAGCATGAAAGATATGTCATGCTCAGGTATTTGTGTTTATCCTGTAGGACAGTGGTTTTCAAATTGTGTTCCTCAGAACCTTAGGGATACTTTAGGGAACCACAAAAATACTGCAGAGTTTCTGCAACTGTAATTTGGATTTTGTTTTAAAAATTATTTCTATTGTGGTAAAATATATATAACATAAAATGTACCATTTTAACAGTTTTTAAGTGTATAGTTCAGTGGCATTAAGTACATTCACACTGTTGTGCAACCATCACCGCTATTTAACGTTATTTTAACTATTTTAAAAACTGCATTTAAGGGACTTCCCTGGTGGTCCAGTGGTAAAGAATCCGCCTTCCAATGCAGGGGACATGGGTTCAATCCCTGGTCGGGGAACTAAGATCCCACATGCCACAGGGCAACTAAGCCCGCACGCCACAACTACTGAGCCCCCGTGCCTCAATCAGAGAGCCTGCCTGCTGCAAACTACAGAGCCCATGTGCTCTGGAGCCCACACGCCACAACTAGAGAGAGAAAAACCTGCATGCCACAACTAGAGAGAAGCCTGCATGCCACAATGAAGATCCCGCATGCCGCAACGAAAGATCCCGCATTCCACAACTAAGACCGGACGCAGCAAAAACAAAAAAGCCCTATATTGTTTTTTTTAAAAAACTGCATTTAAATAGCTCATTCCAATGTGCTATAAAGCAAATCTTTTTTTTAAAAAATAGATCTTTATTGGAGTCTAACTGCTTCACAATACTGTGTTAGAATCTACACATTATCTTGTGCAGCAAGGTTAATTAATTTTTCTGCAGTCTTTGAAAATACCTCTATTATTTGTACATATGTTCGAAGTTTTTGCAAATGTGTAATTTAAAGTTGTGGCTTTGCACGAGACTTTTGCCCAGTTCACATGCACACTCACGGAAAACTGTACAGATAATTATACCACTGTAGCACATGAGCTTGTACTGAAACACCAGACAGAGGCAGTTACTCAATTCATGTGCTCATCACTGCATCATAGTCGGTTGTGTGGTACCAAATGAATATGGAACTCAACATGCTATGATATACTATTAAAGATGGTTTCACAATCTAATTGTCCATTGATGGATGAATGAATAAAGAAAATGTGGTACACACACAGAGAGAAATATTATTCAGCCACAAAAAGAAGAAAATCCTGCTTTTTGCAACATAGATGGACCCTGAGGGCATCATGCTGAGTGAAATAAATCAGATGGAGAAAGACAAATACTGTGTGTCCTCACCTTATATGTGGAATTAAAAAAAAGCTGAACTCATAGAAAGAGAGTAGAATAGTGGCTGCCAGAGGCTGAGGGGCGGGGGAAATGGGAAGATGCTGGTCAAAGAGTACAAACATCTAGCTATTAGATGAATAACTTCTGGGTATCTCAAGTACAGTATGGTGACTATAATCAACAGTACTGTATTATGTACTTGATGGTTGTTAAGAGACTAAATCTTTTTTAATTAAAAAAGTTTATTGAGATAACATTGGTTTATATCATTATATGTTTCATGTGCATATTACATTTCTACTTCTATATGTCCTACAGTATGCTCACCACCAAAGTTTTAGTTTCCATCCATCACTATACAGTTGATTCCCTTTACCCATTTCATCTTTCCCCAACCCCTTCCCCTCTGGTAACCACTACTTTGTTCTAAGGGAGTAAAGCTTAAATGTTCTCACCACACACACACAAAAATGATAATCATGTGAGGGGATGGAGGTGTTAACCAATCTTATTGTGGTAATCATTTCGCAACATATACATGTGTCAAATCATCACATTGTACACCCTAAACGTAACATATGTTATATGTCAAGAATATCTCAATAAAGCTGGAAAAAAAAAGAAAATGTGATGGTGCATATGAAGCACTTATCCAATGGCACTCAAAAAAAAAAAAGATGGTTTCAGTGCTTCTTGTAAGCTTTGTGTCTTGTTAGACATTTATAATCATTATATAACATATTAGGAAATATATCGTTAGTGATCCAACATTGAATTTAAATGTCCTATCACTTCCTCATTGAAGCTCCTAGATCAGTTTAATAATTGAAGAGATTGTAAAGTGGGCTGTTAAAAATGTTTATAACTCATAATTATGTATTAGTATGAATCAGGATTTTCTTGATAATGTGTGACAAGAAAAAAATATAGAAAAAATAGATACAAAACCTTAAATAAGATTATAGCTGTTATCCAGAATCCCCATCATGTTATATACTAAGAACTAAGAATGTTCACCGGAGCTAGTGTGTAATAGCAAAAGTCTGGAACCAACCTAAATGTTTATCAATAGGGGAATGGTATAATAAATACAGTGGCATATCTATATAATATATGGACATGAAAAAGAATACAGTAGAGATGTATATACTGATATGGAACAATCTCCATAAATACAGGGTAGATTAGAACAGAGTGCATAGTATGCTTCCATTATACAGAAAGAGAGAATGTCTAAAGACATAGACTAGGGATTTGGGGAAAGAGAAAAAGTTACTTTTCATTATATTGCATTAAAAAAAACTTTTTATTTTGAAATAATTATAGACTCACAGGAAGCTGCAAAAGAAATGTACAGCAAGGTCTTGTGCACCATTCACCCAGCCTCCCCCAATGGTAACATCTCACGTAACTATAGTACAATATCAGAACCAGGAAATTAACCTTGGCACAATCCCCAGATGTTATTCAGATGTGACCAAATTTTACACGTACTCTGTGTGTGTGTGTAGTTCTGTGTAATTTTATCACATGTATAACTTCATTAATGATCACCAAAATCAAGATATAGAACTGTACTATCATCACAAGGCTCTCTTGTGCTGCCCTTTAGAGGCACACCTATCTCTTCACCCTCCAATCCCTAACCCCTGGCAATCATTAAGCTTTCTCCCCTATAATTTTGTTATTTCAATAATGTATAAACAGCATATACAGTATGTAACCTTTTGAGACTAGCCTTTTTTTTTTCACTCAGCATAATAATAATCCATCCAAAGAGTCTGTTTTAATAGTTCATTCCTTTTTACTGCTAAATAGTATTACATGGCATGGATGTACCATAGTTTGTTTAACCATTCATTCACCTGTGGGTGGACATCTGAGTTGTTTCCAGTTTTTGGTTATTACAAATAGAGCAGCTATGAACATTTGCGTACAGGTTTTTGTGTGAACATACACTTTTTCTGGAATAAATGTCCAATAGTGCAATGTATGAGAAATTCAATTTCACCACATTCTTGCCAGCATTTGATATTGTTACTATTTCTTCTTTTAGCTATTCTGAGAGGTGTACAGTGAAATCTCCTTGTGGTTTTCACTTGTATTTCCTTAATGACTAAGGATGTTGAACATCTTTTCATGTGCTTATTGCCATTTGTATATCCTCTTCAGTGAAATATCTGCTCGTGTCTTGCTCATTTTCTAGTTGGATTATTTTTTACTATTGAGTTTTGAGAGTTCTTCATATATTCTAGATACAAGTCCTTTGCTAGATGTACTGCATTTTTTTACCATGAAAAATTTTATAATATGCAATAAACAGAAAGAAATTATGATCATAAAATAGCTATAATATTCTTATTGTTTGAAGATTGACCTACTCAATGTTACAAATTTGAACTTACAAAATAAATTTATGTAAATTTTAAATCTGTTTTTTAATTTATTTCAACTGTTATAATTTGTTTTAAGACTTCATTTTAAAAAGAGTTCCTCTGCTTTAAAAAGAAGGCAGATTAAAAACATCTATTGTAGATGATGGATACAAATGAAAGGTTTTAAAGAAGGAATAAACATGATCAAACTTAGATTTCAGAAATATTACTTTGGTAGTCATTTGGAAGGTAGATTTGGGAGTAAAAAACTGGTGTTTAAGAAACCATTTAGGAGGTTATTATTTTTTTTTGAGGAAAAGATGGACAATTTAATATATTCTGTTGGGGAAGATGACTATCCATATGGAAAAACATAAAACTAAGTTGCTACCTCACACCACACGTAGTTATAAATTCCAGACAGATTTAAGACTTTTTTTAAAGAAGAAAACATAGGAGAAATGCCTTTGTCTGTATGACTACACTGAAATTCTATTTATATAAAAAACCCAACACTTTATATGACAAAAGACATCATACACTTAGTAAAAAGATGTGCCACAGATGGGGACAAAATATTTGGAACTCATAAAACTGACCACTTATGTCCAGAATATATGAACTCCCTCTCCCAATTAATTTTCTAAAAAGTCAATAGAAAAACAAGCACAGTATTTGAGTTGGCAATTCACAGAATTTAACAGATAAAAATACAGGACATATAAAACACAAATAAGTTTTTAGTATAAGTATGTCCTGTGTTTCCTGTATTCCTAGTATATCCATGTCTTGGGCTTCCTGTGGTTTACTTGGCAACTTTACTGAAAAGACACTCAACCTTGCTAGAAATCAAAACATACAAATTACAACAACAATAAAATTTTGCATCCATCAATTTAGCAAAAATGATCAAATTAATAATATTTGCTGGTGGGTGTGTAGAAGGGTACAAGATCCTTAGAGAGGATTTTGCAATACCTACTAAAGTAAAAAAAACGTTCATTAAAATATGACCCAACAACTCTACTTCTGGGTGACTATGAAGAAACTTTCTCATCAGTGCATAAAGAGACATGTATAAGGATATAATTTTAATAGTTCAGTTGAGCGATCTCTAAGGACTGGAACCATGGGAGAGGAATGAAGGAGACAGAAGGTGTTTAAGACATAAATATGACATGACTAAAAGACCTTTTGGATGTGGGAGACAAGAAAGAAAGAGGATGAATACAACATGTACTCATATTCCAGGAATAAGGCAGATATTCATATATCCGGCCAGACAACAGTTATGGAACGCCTACTGTGTGTCAGACACAGTCTTAGCATAGGTGGCAAGAAAATACGAACTGGTCACTACCTTCAAGGAAATCAAAGTTTAATGAGAAAAAAAGACAAATATAATTACAGTGAAAAGGGAGAATGCTGTGAGACGTGGTAGGGTGACAACTGACTGGGAAGGGAGATAATCTTCTATATCATGACAAGGCTTTGGATTACAGGCTTTTTAGGTAAATGCATTTATCAAAATTCAGCTACAATACACTTAAAATTTGTGCTTTTCATTGTAAATTTTACATTAAAAATCTAAAGAAATATTAAACTCCAGTTAATAATATGTAAGCTTAAGAATTTGGGAGAAAGTGCACTAATGTGTGCAATTTACTTTAAAAATGCGTTTTAAAAAAGAATGTGGTAGCACAGGGAGATCAGCTCGGTCCTTTGTGACCGCCTGGAGGGGTGGGATAGGGAGGGTGGGAGCGAGGGAGACGCAAGCGGGAAGAGATATGGGGACATATGTATATATATAACTGATTCATTTTGTTGTGAAGCAGAAACTAACACACCATTGTAAAGCAATTATACTCCAATAAATATGTTTAAAAAAATAAATAAATAAAAATAAAAATAAAAGGGATGCGTACAGGGCAAGGAAAAGCATCAACCATCAAGTAGAATTTGAAAAAAAAAAGAATGTGGATTAATGAGTGGATAAATGGATAGATATAAAGCAAATATAGTAAAATATTAATGGCGGAATCCAGATGCTAGGTGTAGGGATGTTCCTGTATAATCTTTCAACTTTGTTGTATCTTTGAAAATTTTCATAATAAAGTGTTAGGAAAAAGCACTATGGGAGCACCAACTGATGGAAAGACTTCGACCCAAAGTAGAGGTTTCATAGGTGGGTGACATCTGAACTGTGAATTGAAATATCAGTAGGCATTACCAGTCAGACCTAAAGGGAAAAAGAACTGAGGCATTCAATGAGGGCCAATGATGACATGTCAGGCACTATGCCAGGCCCCTGGGGTTCAAAGATGAATAAGACATAGTTCCCCCTTTTGATTAGCTTGCTGTCTACTGGGAGTCAGCCAGGCAAGGTGATGACTGTAGTACACAGTTGGGGTAGTGTTAGTGTAGGAAAGAGGTAAGCACCAGATGAGGGAGGTGGGAGTGGAAGGAAATGGAGGGGCTCAAAGAACTGGAGGTGGTTCAAGGGGATGAAATTGGAGCTGAGTAATGAAGGGGGAAATAGAATTAGTCACGTGAAGACAGAGGGAAGGCATTTATAGCAGAAGGAGCAAGATGTACAAAGGCGCATAGACAAGCAAGAACGTAGCACACTTAGTATGGCTAGGCAGATTCTGATGAAGGGCTGAGGAGAGGGGAAGCTAGCCAGGTAGGCAAGGCTAGAGCACAAAGGCCTTGCTAAGCAGCGTGGCACAAAGTGAGGAGCTCTGAAAAGAGCTCTAAGCAGGGATATTCCATTTAGGGAGAACATGCTGCTGCTGGTTGGTAGATAACTTGAACAGGTGCCTGACTGAAGATAAGGAATCCAGTTGGAAAGCGTGCTATAAGCTAACGATGAAGGCCTGAATGAAGGTAGTTGTAGTAGGGTTAGAGAAAAGAAAGTGACTTGAGAGATGAGAAAGTAAGACTGACAGGACTTGGTGACTGATGGGATTGGAAAGAGGAGTCAGAGTGAAGAAAGAGTATGGAGTGATGCCCTGGTTTCTGGCTTGGGTGACTGAGGGAATGTTGATATTACTGAATACAGGTAATGGAGGGGCAGGTTTAACAGAGGCAGGGAAGGATGGGGAGTTCAGCTTCAGATACGTGGAATGCGAGGTACCTGTGGGACATTCACGAGATGCCCCACAGGCAACTACATTTATAGGCTGAAATGTAGATGCAAGATATGGGCAGGAGATAGAGGTTTGGGATCAGCAGCACATGGGTAGGAGCTATAAGCATCTTAGTGAGTGAGACCACTTAAGGTGGTGCGGAGGGAGCAAGGTGATGGGCTTGAACAGCGGGACGAGAAAGAAAAAAATCCCAGGACAGAACCTGGGCTATGTTTCAAGTATGGGTGGGTGGAATAAGAGGAGCCTGAGAAAGAGTCCTCAGAAAAGTAAGAGGAAACCCAGGAGAGGGTAGTGTCACACATCCATGGGAGGAATGAGACTGTCCAGAAGAAGGGGCAGGGTGTGAGACACAGTGGAGTCACCAAGTAAGAGGAGGACTGAAAAGAGCCTAATGGATTCAGTTATTCAGGTCATTGGTTGATCTCAGCAGGGACAGTTTCAATGGGATGAGGGTGGAGGGTTGACCAAAAAGCAGAGTGAAAGGAAAAGGGAAAAGAGCAGTAGTATGAGGAGGATTAAGGATTTAGTTTGTTTTAAAATGGGAGAAACACATTGGTATGCTTCTATGCTGAGGGGGAAAAGCCAGTAGAGAGGGAAAGGTTAAAAACACAGGAGGAACAGGGGTGCTTGATGAAACCAGGTTTCTGAGGCAGTAGGGAAAAGAAAAACCCCAGCATATACAACAGCACAGAGATCTGAAACAACAGTACTGTTTGGAAAGCAATGAGTAGACTTCTGTGGCTGGATTCCTGAAGTTTGCGGGGAAGTGTTGAGAGATGAAGCTGGAAATACAGAGGGGCCAGAAAATGACCAGATAGCCCCCTGGTACTACAGAATTTTAGAGGAGAAGAAATACATTAGAAGATGAAATGGTTACAAAAGGTGACATCAAAAACCTCAAGACTTGGGGTTCCCTGGTGGCACAGTGGTTGAGAATCTGCCTGCTAATGCAGGGGACACGGGTTCGAGCACTGGTCTGGGAGGATCCCACATGCCGCGGAGCAGCTAGGCCCGTGAGCCACAACTACTGAGCCTGCGCGTCTGGAGCCTGTGCTCCGTAACAACAGAGGCCGCAATAGTGAGACGCCCACGCACCGCGATGAAGAGTGGCCCCCACTTGCCACAACTAGAGAAAGCCCTCGCACAGAAACGAAGACGCAACACAGCAAAAATACATAAATTAATAAACTCTTACCCCCAACATCTTTTTAAAAAACAAAAACGCATACGCCCTTTTTTAAAAAAAAAACAAAAAACCTCAAGACTTAGGTTGGACCTTGAAAGATGGCTATGTTGTAGATAGTTTGATGGGGGATGGGGAGAATGACTTCATTCTGGGAGAGAAGAGGAGACAGCTGTGATGAAAGTACACAGAAGCTAGAATTAGCAGGGCGTGTTGTGGAGGCCATGTAGCTGGAGAGGAGAGTGTGGGCAGGAAAGCTGTGAAAGACAGCTGAGGAGGTAACATGGGATCAGGGTACAAAGGTTCTGGAAGGCCTAGCTACGGCTTTTCAACTTCATCCTATAAGCAGTGATGTGCCACTTAGTTTCTAAGCAGGGGAGATGTCATGGACAAAGTGGTATTTTAAGAAGATTAACATGGCTATGGTACTTAGAAGGAACGCCTCCTAGGAGTGAAAGTGTTAGGAAGCTCCTGACCAGGTGTGCTGGGTAAGGCACGGACTTTGCAGAGGCAGGAGGAACAGACTGGAAGTGGGTGAACCTCCACAGTATTGCTAAGGAAGAACTAACAGCAGGTGATGGGTACTCATTCCTCGTCAAGGAAATCATGCTGAGTACAGTAATTAGCATATTATTAGGAACAGGAAGAAGAAAAGCAAAAGAGACTAAAAAGGAATAGTTTGAGTTAAGAAAAGAACTAGGAAAGTGAACATTCACAAACCAGAAGAGTTTCAAGAAGGGTATGTTCAAGTGTCAATGCCACAAAGAAGTCAGGTGAGATGGACACTAAAAATAACCAATTCGTTTTGGTAATTAAGATATCAGTGGTGGAGGAAACCTTCAAGATGGCGGAGGAGTAAGATGTGGAGATCACCTTCCTCCCCACAAATACATCAGAAATACATCTACATGTGGAACAACCCCTACAGAACACATACTGAACGCTGGCACAAGACCTCAGACCTCCCAAAAGGCAAGAAACTCCCCCACATACCTGGGTAGGGCAAAGAAAAAAGAAAAAACAGACAAAAGAATAGGGATGGGACCTGCACCTCTGGAAGGGACCTGTGAAGGAGGAAAAGTTTCCACACACTAGAAAGCCCCCTCACTGGCGGAGATGGGGGAATGGGTGGGGGGAAGCTTCAGAGCCACGGAGGAGAACACAGCAACAGGGGTGCAGAGGGCAAAGCAGAGAGATTCCTGCACAGAGCATCGGTGCCAACCAGCACTCAGCAGCCCGAGTGGTTTGTCTGCTCACCCGCCGGGACGGGTGGGGGCTGGGAGCTGAAGCTCGGGCTTCAGAGGTCAGACCCCAGGGAGAGGACTGGGGTTGGCTGCGTGAACACAGCCTGAAGGGGGCTAGTGCGCCACAGCTAGCCGGGAGGGAGTCCAGGAAAAAGTCTGGAACTGCCTAAGAGGCGAGACACCATTGTTTCGGGGTGCGCAAGGAGAGGGGATTCGGAGCACCACCTAAACGAGCTCCAGAGACGGGCACAAGCCGCGGCTATCTGCGCGGACCCCAGAGAAGGGCATGAAACGCTAAGGCTGCTGCTGCAGCCACCAAGAAGCCTGTGTGCAAGCACAGGTCACTATCCACACCTCCACTCCCAGAAGCCTGTGCAGCCCGCCACAGCCAGGGTTCCCTGATCCAGGGACACCTTCCTCGGGAGAACACACGGCGTGCCTCAGGCTGCTGTAATGTCATGCTGGCCTCTGCCACTGCAGGATCACCACGCATTCCGTACCCCTCTCTCCCCTCCCCCCGGCCTGAGTGAGCCAGAGCCCCCTAATCAGCTGCTCCTTTAACCGCGTCCTGTCTGAGCGAAGAACAGATGCCCTCAGGAGACCTACATGCAGAGGTGGGGCCAGATCCAAAGCTGAACCCCAGGAGCTGTGCGAACAAAGAAGACAAAGGAAAATCTCTCCCAGCAGCCTCAGGAGCAGCGGATTAAATCTCCACAATCTACTTGATGTACACTGCATCTGTGGAATACCTGAATAAACAACAAATCATCCCAAAATTGAGGTGGTGGACTTTGGGAGCAACTGTAGACTTGGGGTTTGCTTTCTGCACCTAATTTATTTCTGGTTTTATGTTTACCTTAGTTTAGTATTTAGAGTTTATTATAACTGGTAGATTTGTTTATTGATTGCTCTCTTCATTTTTTTTATATATATATATTTTTTCCTTTTTCTCTTTTTGTGAGTGTGTATGTGTATGCTTCTTCGTGTGATTTTGTCTGTATAGCTTTGCTTTTACCATTTGTCCTAGGGTTCTGTCTGTCCGTTTGTTTTTTTTTTTAGTATAGTTTTTAGTGCTTGTTATCATTGGTGGATTTGTTTCTTGGTTTGGTTGCTCTCTTCTTTCTTTTTTCTTTTTTTATTACTTTTCAATTTTTTAAAAATAATTCTTTAAGATATTTTATTTTAATAACTTCCTTTTCCTCCCTCCCTTCCTTTCTTTCTTTCTCCCTTTTCTTCTGAGCCGTGTGGCTCACAGGGTATTGGTGCTCCGGCCGGGTGTCAGGCCTGTGCCTCTGAGGTGGGAGAGCCGAGTTCAGGACATTGGTCCATCAAGACCTACCGGCTCAACGTACTATCAAATGGCTAAAACTCTCCCAGAGATCTCCGCCTCAACGCTAAGAACAGCTCCACTCAATGACCAGCAAGCTACAGTGCTGGACACCCTATGCCAAACAACTAGCAAGACAGGAACACAACCCCATCCATTAGCAGAGAGGCTGCCTAAAACCATAATAAGTTCACCATCACCCCAAAACACACCACTGGATGCAGTCCTGCCCACCAGAAAGACAAGACCCAGCATCATCCATCAGAACACAGTCACCAGTCCCCTCCACCAGGAAGCCTACACAACCCACTGAACCAAGCTTAGCCACTGCAGACAGACACCAAAAACAACAGGAGCTACAAGCCTACAGCCTGTGAAAAGGAGACCCCAAACACAGTAATTTAAGCAAAATGAGAAGACAGAGAAACACACAGCAGATGAAGGAGCAAGGTAAAAACCCACAAGACCACACAAATGAAGAGGAAACAGGCAGTCTACCTGAAAAAGAATTCAGAGTAATGATAGTAAAGATGATCCAAAATCTTGGAAACAGAATGGAGAAAATACAAGAAACATTTAACGAGGACCCAGAAAAACTAAAGAGCAAACAAACAATGATGAACAACACAATAAATGAAATTAAACTTTCTCTAGAAGGAATCAATAGCAGAAAAACTGAGGCAGAAGAACGGATAAGTGACCTGGAAGATAAAATAGTGGAAATAACTACTGCAGAACAGAATAAAGAAAAAAGAATGAAAAGAATTGAAGACAGTCTCAGAGATCTCTGGGACAACATTAAACACACCAATATTCGAATTATAGGGGTACAAGAAAAAGAAGAGAAAAAAAAAAGGACTGAGAAAATATCTGAAGACATTATAGTTGAAAACTTCCCTAATATGGGAAAGGAAATAGTCAATCAAGTCCAGGAAGTGCAGAAGGTCCCACACAGGATAAATCCAAGGAGAAACACGCCAAGACACATATTAATCAAACTATCAAAAATTAAATACAAAGAAAAAATATTAAAAGCAGCAAGGAAAAAACAACAAATAACATACAAGGGAATCCCCATAAGGTTAACAGCTGATCTTTCAGCAGAAACTCTGCAAGCCAGAAGGGAGTGGCAGGACATATTTAAAGTGATGAAAGGGAAAAACCTACACCAAGATTACTCTACCCAGCAAGGATCTCATTCAGATTCGACAGAGAAATTAAAACCTTTACAGACAAGCAAAAGCTAAGAGAATTCAGCACCACCAAACCAGCTTTACAACAACTGCTAAAGGAACTTCTCTAGGCAGGAAACACAAGAGAAGGAAAAGACCTACAGTAACAAACCCAAAACAATTAAGAAAATGGTAATAGGAACATACATATCGATAATTACCTTAAATGTAAATGGATTAAATGCTCCAACCAAAAGACATAGACTGGTGGAATGGATACAAAAACAAGACCCGTATATATGTTGTCTACAAAAGACCTACCTCAGACCTAGGGACACATACAGACTGAAAGTGAGGGGATGGAAAAAGATATTCCATGCAAATGGAAGTCAAAAGAAAGCTGGAGAAGCAATTCTCATATCAGACAAAACAGACTTTAAAATACAGACTATTACAAGAGACAAAGAAGGACACTACATAATGATCCAGGGATCAATCCAAGGAGAAGATATAACAATTGTAAATATTTATGCACCCAACATAGGAGCACCTCAATACATAAGGCAAATGCTAACAGCCATAAACGGGGAAATCGACAGGAACACAATCATAGGAGGGGACTTTAACACCCCAGTTTCACCAATGGAAAGATCATCCAAAATGAAAATAAATAAGTAAACATAAGCTTTAAATGATACATTAAAAAAGATGGACTTAATTGATATTTATAGGACATGGTATCCAAAAACAACAGAATACACATTCTTCTCAAGTGCTCAGGGAACATTCTGCAGGATACATCATATCTTGGGTCACAAATCAAGCATTGGTAAATTTAAGAAAATGGAAATCGTATCAAGTATCTTTTCCGACGACAACGCTATGAGACTAGAAATCAACTACAGAAAAAAACTGTAAAAAATACAGACACATGGAGGCTAAACAATACATTACTAAATAACCAAGGGATCACTGAAAAAATCAAAGAGGAAATCAAAAAATACCAAGAAACAAATGACAATGAAAACACGACAACCCAAAACCTATGGGATGCAGCAAAAGCAGTTCTAAGAGGGAAGTTTATAGCAATACAAACCTACCTCAAGAAATAAGAAACATCTAAAATAAACAACCTAAACTTACACCTAAAGCAGTAAGAGAAAGAAGAACAAAAATACCCCAAAGTTAGTGGAAGGAAGGAAATCATAAAGATCAGATCAGAAACAAATGAAAAAGAAATGAAGGAAACAATAGCTAAGATCAATAAAACTAAAACTGGATCTTTGAGAAAATAAACAAAATTGATAAACCATTAGCCAGACTCATCAAGAAAAAAAGGGAGAAGATTCAAATCAATAGAATTAGAAATGAAAAAGAAGTAACAACTGACACTGCAGAAATACAAAGGATCATGAGAGATTACTACAAGCAACTATATGCCAATAAAATGGACAACCTGGAAGAAATGGAAAATTTCTTAGAAAAGCACAACCTTCCGAGACTGAACCAGGAAGAAATAGAAAATATAAACAGACCAATCACAAGCCCTGAAATTGAGACTGTGATTAAAAATCTCCCAACAAACAAACGCCGAGGACCAGATGGCTTCACAGGTGAACTGTATCACACATTTAGAGAAGAGCTAACACCTATCCTTCTCAAACTCTTCCAAACTATAGCAGAGGGAAGAACACTCCCAAATTCATTCTACGGGGCCACCATCATCCTGATACTAAAACTAGACAAAGATGTGACAAAGAAAGAAAACTACAGGCCAATATCACTGATGAACGTACATGCAAGAATCCTCAAAAAAAATACTAGGAAACAGAATCCAACAGCACATTAAAAAGATAATACACCATGATCAAGTGGGGTTTATCCCAGGAATGCAAGGATTCTTCAGTATATGCAAATCAATCAATGTGTTAAACCATATTAACACACTGAAGGAGAAAAACCATATGATCATCTCAATAGATGCAGAAAAAGCTTTTGACAAAATTCAACACCATTTATGATAAAAACCCTCCAGAAAGTAGGCATAGAGGGAACTTACCTCAACATAATAAAGGCCATATATGACAAACCCACAGCCAACATAGTTCTCCGTGGCAAAATACTGAAATCATTTCCTCTAAGATCAGGAACAAGACGAGGTTGTCCACTCTAACCACTATTATTCAACATAGTTTTGGAAGTTTTAGCCACAGCACAAAAAAAGAAAAAGAAATAAAAGGAATCCAAATGGGAAAAGAAGAAGTAAAGCTGTCACTGTTTGAAGATGACATGATACTATATATAGAGAATCCTAAAGATGCTACCAGAAAACTACTAGAGCTAATCAATGAATTTGGTAAAGTAGCAGGATACAAAATTAATGCACAGAAATCTCTTTCATTCCTATACACTAATGATGAAAAATCCGAAAGAGAAATCAAGGAAACACTCCCATTTACAACTGCAACAAAAAGAATAAAATACCTAGGAATAAACCTATCTAAGGAAACAAAAGACCTGTATGCAGAAAACTATAAGACACTGATGAAAGAAATTAAAGATGATACAAATAGATGGAGAGATATACCATGTTCTTGGATTCGAAGAATCAGCATTGTGAAAATCACTATACTACCCAAAACAATCTACAGATTCAATGCAATCCCTATCAAACTATCAGTGGTATTTTTCACAGAACTAGAACAAAAAATTTCACAATTTGTATGGAAACACAAAAGACCCCGAATAGCCAAAGCAATCTTGAGAAAGAAAAACGGAGCTAGAGGAATCAGGCTCCCAGACTTCAGACTATACTACAAAGCTACAGTAATCAAGACAGTATAGTACTGGCACAAAAACAGAAATATAGATCAATAGAACAGGATAGAAAGTGCAGAGGTAAACCCACGCAAATATGGTCACCTTAATTTTGATAAAGGAGGCAAGAATATACAATGGGGAAAAGACAGCCTCTTCAATAAGTGGTGCTGGGAAAACTGGACAGGTACATGTAAAGGAATGAAATTAGAACACTCCCCAACACCATACACAAAAATAAACTCAAAATGGATTAAAGACCTAAATGTAAGGCCAGGCACTATCAAACTCTTAGAGGATAACATAGGCAGAACACTCTATGACATAAATCGCAGCAAGATCCTTTTTGACCCACCTCCTAGAGAAATGGAAATAAAAACAAAAGTAAACAAATGGGACCAAATGAAACTTAAAAGCTTTTGCACAGCAAAGGAAAACCTAAAGAAGATGAAAAGACAACCCTCAGAATGGGAGAAAATATTTGCAAATGAAGCAACTGACAAAGGATTAATCTCCAAAATTTACAAGCAGCTCATGCAGCTCAATATCAAAACAAATGGGCAGAAGACCTAAATAGGCATTTCTCCAAAGATATACAGATTGCCAACAAACACATGAAAGGATGCTCAACATCACTAATCATTAGAGAAATGCAAATCAAACCTACAATGAGGTATCACCTCACACCAGTGAGAATGGCCATCATCAGAAAATAAATGCTGGAGAGGGTGTGGAGAAAGGGAACCCTCTTGCACTGTTGGTGGGAATGTAAATTGATATAGCCACTATGGAGAACAGTATGGAGGTGCCTTAAAAAACTAAAAATAGAACTACCATACAAGCCAGCAATCCCACTACTGGACACATACCCTGAGAATACCATAGTTCAAAAAGAGTCATGTGCCACAATGTTCATTGCTGCTCTATTTACAGTAGCCAGGACATGGAAGCAACCCAAGTGTCCATCGACAGATGAATGGATAAAGAAGATGTGGCACATATATACAATGGAATATTACTCAGCCATAAAAAGAAATGAAATTGAGTTATTTGTAGTGAGGTGGATGGACCTAGAGTGTGTCATACAGAGTGAAGTAAGTCAGAGAAAAAAAAAACCCGTATGCTAACACATGTATATGGAAACAAACAAACAAAAAAGGTTCTGAAGAACCTAGGGGCAGGACAGGAATAAAGACGCAGATGTAGAGAATGGACTCAAGGACGCGGGGAGTGGGAAGGGTCAGCTGGGACGAAGTGAGAGAGTGGCGTGGACATATATACACTACCAAATGTAAAATGGATAGCTAGTGGGAAGCATCCACATAGCACAGGGATATCAGCTCGGTGCTTTGTGACCACCTAGAGGGCTGGGATAGGGAGGGTGGGAGGGAGACGCAAGAGTGAGGAGATATGGGGATATATGTATATGTATAGCTGATTCACTTTTTTATAAAGTAGAAACTAACACACCATTGTAAAGCAATTATACTCCAATAAAGATGTTAAAAGATATATATATATCACTGGTGATGTTTTACATAGTGGTTTTAGTAAGGTGGGTAAAGATAGACTACAGAGAGTGAATCAGGTTCCTAGATACAAAGTCAATAAAAGAAAATAAATTTTATTTCCATATGCCAAAAACAAAGTTAGAATATAAAATTTTAAAAGATTCTATTCATGCTGGTTACATGAGTTTATTCAGTTTGTGAGAATTCAGCAAGGTATTCACTTATATGTACTTTTCTGTTTGTATATTATACTTTACTAAAAAGATTTTTTAGTAAAGTATAAAGATTTAAAATATCACTTCCAATAGAGTCAAATTACAAATTACCGAAGAATAGAACAAAGGATGTATAAGATGTCTACAAGGAAAATTATTGAGAGATATTAAAGAAGTCCTAAATAAGTGAGGAGATATACATAGATTTGGAAAACTTAATTTGACTTAAGAGAATAGAGTGCCCAAAAACAGACCAAGCTACATTTGGGCACTTAATAAATGACAGAATTGGCACTGCTCATCAGTGAGAGAAGTATGGACTTTTCAATAAGTAGTGCTAGGACAAATGGGTATTTACATGGAAAACCAAAATTGGACCCCTACATCATTCTGTGTACAGAAAACAGTTGCAGGTGAGTTAAAGACTTAAATGTGAAGGCAATATTGTAAAGCTTTTATTAGATAATAAAGAATAATTTCAAGAATATCTTGGTGGTACTAAAGGATTTCTTAAAGAAGACATAATATAAAGGAATTATAAATGAAAAGAGAGTGAAAAGACAAGCCAGAGATGAAGGAGAAGATATCTGCAAAACATGTGGGGGCGGGGAGGTTTGCAATAAATATAACTGAACAGTGACTAGAATCTACAGTATATAAAGAAGTACGTTTTAAAATCAGTCAGAGACAGACACAATAGAAAAATGGGCAAGAATAGAACAGGAATTTTACAGAAAAGAAAATATACATGGCCAATAAACACATGAAAAAGTGATCAACCGGTCATCCAGGTAATGAAAATTAAAACCACGTGAAGTTTATCACTCCACACCCACTAGATTGGCAACTATTTAAAATTCTGACAGAACATGGGGAATATAACTACTTGGGGACTGCTCAGCAACAGGACTCTCACACATTGGAATACTTTGGAAGACAGCTGGGTGTATATGTACCCTATGACCAAGTAATTCTAGGTATATACCTTAGAAAATTCTTATGCATCAGGATACATGAACCAGAATGTATTGTTGATAATAGCTAAAAACTGGAAACAACTGAAACTGTTGTTCCATCAACAGTAGAAAGAATAAATAGTGGTATAATCATACCAATGGAAAACTATACTGAAATGGAAATAAAAGAACTACAGCTATATGCAACATATGAACTTTTCACACACAATGTTGAATGGAAGATGTAAGACACAAAAGATTACATACAGTATGATTCCACTTATATAAAGTTTAAAAGTAAAGAAAACTATTGGGTTGGCCAAAAAGTTCGTTTGGGTTTTTGGTAAGATGTTATGGAAAAACCCGAACGAACTTTTTGGCCAGCCCTATAAATTATGCTGTTTAGAGATGTATACACAGGTGGCACTACTATCAAGGAAAGCAAAGTAATTACTACCACAAGAGTCAGGAATGGTTACCTCTGGAGGGAAGGGAAGGGATCGTGACCTGTGAGGGCTATATATGGGTGCTAGAAATGTTTTGTTTTTCAACCTAAGTGTAACTACAAGGGTGTTCACTTTATAATTATTAATAAACTATATACATGATTTATGCAATTTTCTGTAGGTATGCTATATCTCACCAAAAAAATGTATGAGTGAATCACATGTGTTGCTAAGCAGTGTAAACATTTTTGAGGAGCTTAACTCTAAAGGGAAGCAGATAGGGTAGCAGTTACAGGAGAATTCAGGATTGAAGGAATTTGTGTACATGTTCACCAAAATGCAGGTACAAGAATATTCATAGCAGCACTATTCATAATAGCTCCAACCTGGAAATTACCCAAATGCCCATGCAACAGTACAAAGAATAAATAAACTGTGGTATATTCACCAATGGAATATGTATAGTAATGAAAATGAATGAACTACAACTACATGCAATAATATGGATGAATCTCACAAGCATAATGTTGAGTTAGGGTTACTAGATTTAGCAAGAGAAAAAAAAATACAGGGCATCTAGTTAAATTTGAATTTCAGATAAATGATGAATCATTTTTAATATATATATATGCTCCATGCAAAATGATTCACTGTTTATCTGAAATTCAGATTTAACTGGACATCCTGTATTTTCTTTGGCAACCTTACACTGGATGAAAGAAGTCAGACACAAAGGTTACCCTCTGGGGAAGATAGAGACTGGAAGTGGGCGCGGTGGTAATTCTGGGATGCTTGTAATATTGTTTCTTGATCTGGGTGCTAGTTATATGGGTATATTCACGTTGTGAACATTCACCAAACTGTATAATTATGATTTGGGCAACTTTCTATATGTATATTATTCTTCAATTGGAAAATCTATCTGTTATCCATCTGTAATCTATTTATAATCTATCTGGCAGTGATCTGAACATGTTTTATATTCAAAGTCACAACAAAAAGTAGGGATAAACTTAACAAGAAATGTACAGCACCCAAACTGACTAAAGGGAGAGAAATGCCTTAAATGGGTAATTTAATCCAGAATATAAATGGTCTATAAATATATTCAATTCACTAATAACTACAGAAATGAAAATGAGATACCACTTTTCACTTATCAAATTGGTAATAATACTTAGTAGAAAAGTGAAAAAACTTTAGAAAAATGAATAATCTCATCCCTTCATGGGGATTTTAAAAATGTAGAGGGATTTTAGGAAGATGGTAGGTTAAAGACATCCCAGATCCCCTCTATTCCCAAGTCTGATCCATCTACTCTGTTCTTGAGCCAAGTAGGTACTGCAGTCAGCCAAGAGAATGAGGTCACAGGATGGGTCTGAGACCTGAGAATAAGGGGTGATGCAGGGTTTTTCATCTCTGGAACAGATGAGAGCTCTGGGCTACTGGCCTGGGGTCTAATGTAGGACAGCCGAAGTGCAAGGATGGGAACACAGTTCCTGGTGAAGACTTGGCCTGCAGGACTCTATGAACTCCTAGGGGACAGGTGATATTACCTATGTGAGTATGCCAGGTTTTCCTGGATCTGAAAATGCTGAGAAGAAACTGAAGAGTTGGATTGGGTCCTCCCTACCTTGAGACAAGGATAGCACCAGGGAACAAGAGTATAGAGAGGCCCCTCTTGATGCCTCCCAAGAGTGTGACAAGCTGACTGACAACATTCCTGCTGCTACAGTCCTGGCTCATGGGCAGAAATCACTGTGGCTTTTCCACTCAACATAGCTGCTACAATATAAGGCACCCCAGCATTAGACGAGCCCCAATGAGCAAAGGAAAATAACAATACATGTAAGGAGACCCAGAAACCAATAAAAGAAACAAGCAGAACGCTTAGAATAGGCCTTTTATAAAATAGAGTTGCTGAAAGGAAGCAGACAACTTAGCTTAAAAAAGATCTCTCAAGGAGATTAAAGTACAGCTTTACTTTCTGGAACTAAAAGAATTAGATACCATTTACCAAAACCAGTAGCAATTATCATTCCAAATATTAAAACACTAAAACTATTCCAATTAAAATCAGAAACTAGATTCCTCCCAAAGGAAAGTAACTTTACAAGCGCAGGATGTGTCCTTCATCATGTTTCTTGCTAATAAACAAAAAATAAGAGAATTAAATAACAGGAACAAATATTGGCAAAGAGATAATTTTCATTTTACTGATATGACTTTATACTAAGAAAATCTAAGACTTTAGTTAAAAAAAAAGCTTAGAACAGAGCTATATGGATCAAGATGGATGAATCTCACAAACATAACACTGAGGAAAAAGTCAGTGATGAAAAAACAAATACATTATGAAACCACTTATGAAAAGTTTAGAAACAGGCAAAATACCACTACATATCATTAAGGGATACAAGAATAAGGAAATTAATGGAAAAGATAAACACCACATTCAGAATGGTAGTTACATTCACACCTCAATCTGATGCAATCTGCCCTGATTCCTTCACCAAAAACCTCAGTGGACAAATCCGTTTCTTTTCATAAGAAACGGATTCCTGGACTTTTCTAATATGCATTCCAAATCTGACACATCCAAAATCAAACTCCTTATCTTTCTCTCTGCTGTCTGCTTCCTATATACCTGTGTCTTGCTTTCTCACTGGCTTCCCTTTCAGCTAAAGGCATCTCCAACTTGATCTAAGACTCAATTGTGATTTTGTCATAAACTTCTTTGTCTCATAAATCAAATCTGACACTTGAGTACACCTCCTTCCTCCACCCCCCGTAATGCAATATGCAACAAAATTCTGATGAGCCATATCCACCCACTGAAAATATCCTAGAGGGGCTAGCAACCTTCTTAGCTCTTGATAGGTAGAAAATGATTCCCTCTAACAGTGGGGGTCTTGGCTTTGGGAATGATATTTTGTTAGCTAAAGAAAACTTAATTCCGCTGGTACAAGACACATTCCCACAAGCCTTTTCCACCCTCAAAAATCTACCTCAAATGATGACAATCACCCTAGCAAGCTCCTAGGTGGTCTTAGTTCATCTGAGCTTGTTTATAAATATCAGTAGGGCCCCTATATTCCTTATTAACCACCACTCAGAGCAAGTGAAACCACAGAAGATGGAATTAATAATTATTAAGAGGGTAATATATACTAGGAATTATGTTACATTTTTTTACAATATGAGTTCACTTAATCCTCACATCTTTGTGGGGGTATATATTCAAATCCTATTATACAAATGAGGAAATTGAAGCTCTGAAGTTAAAAAAAAAAAAGGAACCTGGAATGTAGGGGCAAAACTCTCTAATGAAATTGAGTTAAATTCCTTTGAAAGCTCTTAAAAGTCTGAAGATGCTGCCAAGTGAGAAAGCTGGCAGCCACTTTTTTTTTTTTTAACTGTATGATATCATTTGTAGGTGGACATTAAAAAAAAATTGAACTCACAGAAACAGAGAGCAGAAAAGTGGTTGCCAGGGGCTTGGGGATGGGGGAAACAAGAAAAGGTTGGCAAAAAGGTACAAATTTTCAGTTATAAGATTAATAATGTCTGAGAATCTAATGTATAGCATGGTGACTAAAATTGATTATACTGTATTGTATAACTGAAAGTTACCAAGAGTACAACTCAAATGTAGATACTCTCACCAAAAAAAAAAGTGATCAATGTGTTAATTAACTCAAGGCGGGTAATCCTTCCACAATGTATAAATATATCAAATTATCACATTGTACACTTTAATATCTTGTAATTTTATTTGTCAATTAAACCTCAATAAAGCTGAAAAATAAGGGTAATTATTATTATTTTTTTTTTTTTTGCGGTACGCGGGCCTCTCACTGTTGTAGCCTCTCCCGTTGCGGAGCACAGGCTCCGGACGCGCAGGCTCAGCGGCCATGGCTCACGGGCCCAGCCGCTCCGCAGCATGTGGGATCCTCCTGGACCGGGGCACGAACCCGTGTCCCCTGCATCGGCGGGCGGACTCCCAACCACTGCGCCATCAGGGAAGCCCAAGGGTAATTATTTTGATAATCCAGACATTATATAAGGCACCTACTAAGTTCCTGCAATTGATTAGGCTGGAGAACACAGATATGAAAAATAGTGAGGCAGTAGAATTGGGGGAACTTTTTCACAAGTTCACACTTGTTCAAGCACAGAGAGATCTGAAATGATTTTAGATTTCAAGCTTTTGTAATTAAGTCCAAACACACAAGGTGGTGCAATATATTAAATAGATATTTAGAAAAAGGGTGAGCTGTGACAAAGCGAGAGAGTGGCATGGACATGTATACACTACCAGACGTAAAATAGATAGCTAGTGGGAAGCAGCTGCATAGCACAGGGAGATCAGCTCGGTGCTTTGTGACCACCTAGAGGGGTGGGATAGGGAGGGTGGGAGGAAGGGAGACGCAAGAGGGAAGAGATATGGGAATGTGTGTGTGTGTGTATGGCTGAGTCACTTTGTTATAAAGCAGAAACTGGCACACCACTGTAGAGCAATTATACTCCAATAAAGATTAAAAAAAAAGAAAAAGAAACTTTGGAGAACTGGTAATGTGTTCAGTTTTAAACATTCTGAACTAGTGAGAAAACTAGTCTAAAAGGAAAGTTTCATTATGGTTAAGAAGTTCAGAGAAGCAGTTAAGGCAGGAGATTTAGGTATATTGTTTATCACCATACATAGAATTATAATACAGAAATTAGTTTAAAATTCTGAGAGTGGATAAGAAAGATAAGATGTAAGATTAGATTGAAAAGTTTTGTGTGGTATCTCACAGGGACCGATAATTAATTGTTCAAGTCAGTTACATTAACTCCAATCAGCAAATATATTATGCAGCCATTCTGTGCCAGGTACCATTCTAAGTTTTGAGGATACAATGGTAAAAAATATAAACTCACTGCCTTTCCTCTAAGAGCCTATAGAATTCTTTGAGAACAGATCTTTATATCCATGATTAATAGTTTCCTATTATCTAGAATGTATAATGTCAACTCCTACTTTTGGCATTTAATTATCTAAATGACTTGAATGAACCATTATTTACAGCTAATAGGCACATATACTTTTTGTTTACTCTGTAGTTTGACCCTTCTTCTGGAAACAGCACGTTTTACTTAAAATTATTCTCTCCCCAACCCTCAATCTATGGGTTTACTTGGAGAGAGGGTGGAGTATTTGACCCCACCTGTAGTTCAGAGTGGGCATGTGACTGAAAGCCAGCCCATCTGAGCCTTTTATGTCAAAGACCACAGTTCAGAAGGGGACAATTGACCCTAATCACACCATCCAGACCTGAAGAGACTTCTGGAGAAGGATGGTAATGTTGGAGGAGGTCATGGTGTAATGGGGAAGAACAAATCTGATTCCATAAGGGATCTGTTTCTTTTACTTTAACCTCTGTATTCTATTGCTTTTGCTACAAGTTAAGAATGTTGCTTATAGCCTGAAATATACAGGATAGTCCATTCTCAAGGCTCTGCCCTTTAAAGATGTAACACTTTTCCATTCATATAGAGATAAAATGTTGCAGAACAGAGAATACCATTTGTCTTATTGGAGGTTTATAGGAACACTGTGACCAGACCTACTTAGACAGCTACAAGATCAATGGATTCTGGCACCAAGAAGTTTGTAGCAACAACCATACACACGCCCTCCTTTTAGTATAAGAGAAGCTTGAATTCTAACTCTGGGAAGATGGTTCTTTGGGATACTAGTCCACCATCTTCTTGATCTGCTGACTTTCTGAATAAAGTCACTATTCTTTGCCCCAACAATGCATCTCTTTATTTATTGGCCTGTTGTGCAGCGAGCAGTTCAAGCTTGGACTCGGTAATACTGGAGAGGATATTACCACAGATTGACCCATGAAATGGACCTGGGCATTTGTGGGCTCCTCATCCCCTTCCCTGTCCTTGGAACTTATGTGCTGTCCACCATTCCCACAGCCAGAGCCATTTTCAAGAATGCAGCCTTGAGAGAGTAAGGTCATATTGAGACCATATGGACAGCGTACATGACTAAACTCAGTTAAGCCTCTATATAAACTTTAAGATTCTGGTGGGCAGGTGTGGAGATCCACTTGTCTTGCAGCTGCCCAACACAAGCCTCATGTTAAGTTCCCTTGCTTATTAAATCTGCCACCTACCAATCTGCAATGGCCCAGCAGCCACTTCTGAATCTATCACTGGTGGATCAGAAATGGCAAAATCCTTGAGACTGAAAGCAGATGAATTGGACTAACAGAAGAAAAAATATACAGGAGAGAACTGCTATGAAAAGGTGGCACCAACACTAAGGGTAGTGTAGACTTGAAGGTAGTGGACCCAGCAAACAAGAGAGAGCCTTGGGATAACAATCAAGGTAATTGGTTGTAGTACCAGAGTAGGAGTAGGCCATTGGGCTAGTAGCCAATGATATGGCAGGAATAAGTCCAAACACAAACATAAAAACATGTAGAATAAAACCCTCTGTTAAAAGAGAACACCCAATTGGGCATAAATGAATGAATGAATGAATGAACTCAAGATACATGGTTTCAATTAAGGGATACAAAAAGACATACCAAGCAAGGGCTAACAAAGAGAAAGTAGGTGAAGAAATATTAATCAGATACAATAAATATAATCATCTAAGAAGATATATGCCATGACACTTTATGAAGCCAGCAACATAGCTTAAAAATATATAATACAGGGGGCTTCCCTGGCGGCGCAGTGGTTGAGAGTCCACCTGCTGATGCAGGGGACACAGGTTCGTGCCCCAGTCCAGGAAGATCCCACATGCTGCGGAGCGGCTAGGCCCGTGAGCCATGGCCACTGAGCCTGCGTGTCCAGAGCCTGTGCTCCGCAACGGGAGAGGCTACAACAGTGAGAGGCCCGCGTACCCCCCCCCAAAAAAAATAAATAAATAAATAAATAAATAAATAAATAAATATAAAATACATAAACAAAGAAATACAAGGAGAAATTGACAAATCCTTGGTCATAATGTAAGAAAATAGCATATTAAGTAAATAACAAGACAGGACATGGAGACTCTGAATAATACAATTAATGAGTTTATCTAATAGGTATACATAGAACTATATACCTAGCAGAAAACACACCCTTTTCAAATATACATGGAATATTAACAAAGCTCAAACAAGAGTCAGACAAAATTTCAAAAAACAGAAATCACACACATTCATTGATCATAATGCAATAAATCAGAAATTAACAACAAAAGAATACACAGAGACACCTTCTACCTAACTCTTAGGTTAAAGAGGAAATTAAAAAGGAAATCTCCTATTTAAAAATGAACAGTTAGAGTACTATTTCTCAAAATTATACGATTATATCCAAGTGGTACTTAGAGGAAAATGTATAGTTTTAAATAGATCTTTTGGGACTTCCCTGGTGGCATAGTGGTTAAGAACCCGCCTGCCCATGCAGGGGACACGGGTTCGATCCCTGGTCTGGGAAGATCCCACATGCCGTGTAGAAACTAAGCCCGTGTGCCACAACTACTGTGCCTGTGCTCTAGAGCCCACATGCTGCAACTACAGAAGCCCGTGTGCCTAGAGCCCGTGCTCTGCAACAAGAGAAGCCACCGCAATGAGAAGTCTGCGCACCGCAACGAAGAGTAGCCCCCGCTCACCGCAACTAGAGAAAGCCTGCACACAGCAACGAAGACCAGACGCAGTCAAAAGTAAATTTAAAAAAATATATATATATATATAAAACTTGGCAAAATCTTCGAACCAAAACAAGGAGAGCATACATACAAAAAAAAGTTATAGGTTACTCTCTCATAGGAACAGATATATAAATGCCCTAAATTGGAAACTAGTATATGAATCCTGCAATGTACAGAAAGAGTAATTTATCATGATCAACTGGGGATGATTCAATGACAGAAAATTTATTTTTACAATTTATTCTATCAATAGGTTGAAAAAAAGAAAAACTACATGTTCATTAATTCCCAATCAATGATAAAATTCAATAATCATTTCTTATTTTAAAAGTATATAATTCTTAGCAAACTAGGACTAAAAGGTCACTTCCTTAACTTGATAAAAGCTATCTGCCAGTAGATTAAGGTGAAACACTAGCAATGTTCTGGTTAGAGCGAAAAAAAGAAAAAAAAAGATGAGAATGGTTACTATCATTGGTACTATTCAAGCTTACACTGAAAAAGATATGAAAAGAAATAAGATATAAATGTTGGAAAGGAAGAGGCCAAAGTATGTACTTGAAAATAATGTGAATACCTACCTAGGAAATCCAAGAAACACAACTGACAAATTATGAGAAACTAAGAATGCAATTCAGCCATGTGGTTGGATATAAGATGGAAATTTGAAAATTAATACTTCTCTTAAACAGGATTAGAAAACAAAAATAGAAAACGAGGTATTCAAAATAGCAATAAAAACTATAATATTCCAGAATAGGCCTACCAGGATATGTGGTGTAAGAATTACATTAAGAAAACTACAAAGCTTACTGAAAGACATAAAAGAAGACTTGAATAAATGCGGAGAGATCATGCTCATGGATGGGTAGGCTCAGTTATACTTAATCTATAAGCTGAATTTAAGTTCTCAATAAAAATCCCAAAAAGATTTTTCATAGAACCTGACAACTTGATTCTAAAATTCACCTGGACAAGAAAATAATCAAAACAGTTCTGATAAAAGAAAAGTGAGGTGAAACTTGCCCTCCCAGAGATTAAAATATACTGTGATGAACCGTATTTATTAAACGGTTTGGGACTTCCCTGGTGGCGCAGTGGTTAAGAATCCGCCTGCTAATGCAGGGGACACAGGTTCGAGCCCTGGTCTGGGAAGATCCCACATGCCATGGAGCAACTAAGCCCGTGCGCCACAACTACTGAGCCTGCACTCTAGAGCCCGTGAGCCACAACTACTGAGCCTGCGTGCCACAACTACTGAAGCCCGCGCGCCTAGAGAAGCCACCGCCGTGAGAAGCCCGCGCACCGCAACGAAGAGTAGCCCCCACTCGCAGCAACTAGAGAAAGCCCTCATGCAGCAACAAAGACCCAACGCAGTCAAAGATAAATAAATAAATAATTAAAAATAATAATAATAAAAAATAAATAAAAGGTTTAAGAATAAACAAATTCACTAATAGGGCAGAACAGTGTCCAGAAATAGACACACACACATACGGTCAACTCAATACACCAAGATACTAAGTCAATTCAGTAGGTAAAGGACCTTCTTTTTAATAAATGGTGCTAGAAGAACTGGATATTCATGGGGGGTGGAGGATGATCTTCAACCCCTATCTCACTTTATAACCAAAAACTAATTCAAGATAGATTATACAACTAACGTAAAAGTTAAAACTATAAAGCTTCAAGTAGAAAACATAGGAAATTATCGTCATCACTTTGGGTATGCAAAGGTTTCTTGGACAGGATACCAACAGCTCTAAGCATTAAAGAAAAGAAACGATAAACTGAACTTCATCAAAATTAAAATTTTTGTGCAAATCAAAACTACAATGAGATACCACCTCACACTGGTCAGAATGGCCATCATTAAAAAGTCTACAAATAACAAATGCTGGAGAAGGTGTGGAGAAAAGGGAACTCTCCTACACTATTGGTACAAATGTAAGTTGGTGCAGCCACTATGGAAAACAGTATGGAGGTTCCTCAAAAAACTAAAAATAGAGTTGCCATATGATCCAGCAATCCCACTCCTGGGCATATATCCAGACAAAACTATAATTCAAAAAGATACATGCACCCCTATGTCCATAGCAGCACTATTCACAATAGCCAAGACATGGAAACAACCTAAACGTCCATCGACAGATGAATGGATCAAGAAGATGTGGTACATATATACAACTGAATACTACTCAACCATAAAAAAGAATGAAATAATGCCATTTGCAGCAACATGGATGAGCCTAGAGATTATCATACTAAGTGAAGTAAGTCAGACAGAGAAAGACAAATAACCATATGATATCACTTATATGTGGAATCTAAAATATGACACAAATGAACATACCTATGAAAGAGAAACAGACTCACAAGCATAGAGAACAGATTTGTGGTTGCCAAGGTGGAGGAGGGAGTAGGGGAGGGAAGGATTGGGAGTTTGGGATTAGTAGATGTAAAGTATTACATTAAACAACAAGGTCCTACTGTATAGCACACTATAGTCAATATCCTATGATAAACCATAATGGAAAAGAATATGAAAAAGAATATATATATGTATAAACTGAGTCAGTTTGCTGTACAGCAAAAATTAACACAACACTGTAAATCAACTATACTTTAATAAAATTTTTTTAAAAAGCTATGATGGGGAATTCCCTGGCGGTCCAGTAGTTTGGACTCAGCGCTTTCACTGCCATGGCCCAGGTTCGGTCCTTGGTCTGGGAACTAAGATCCCACAAGCTGCGTGGTGCAGCAAAACAAAACAAAACAAAAACAAACAACAAAAAACTATAATGAGATGTATTTGATGCCCACTAGAATTTCTAAGACAACATCTTTATTTATGAAGCTGTGATAAGATGGAACTTTCAATAACATTGCTGGAGCATAAAACAGTACAAACCATATTACAGAACTTTTAGGCACTTTCTTATAAAATTAAGCATATATCTATCTCTTCCACTCCTAGGTAATTACCCAGGAGAAATGAAAATGTATGTTAACAAAAAGACCTGTACACGAATGTTCAGGGCAGCCTTATTCATAATAGCTAAAAACTGGAAATAACCCTAATTTCCATCAATAGGAAAACTGAAGAACAAATAGTGGTATAATCATATAATGGAATACTACTCAGCAGTACAAAGGAACACATTATTAATCAAAGCAAGAACATGAAAAAAATCTGCCCCCAAAATCTTAAGTTGAGCAAAAGAAGCCAGACACATGAAAAAATTATATGATTCCATTTATATGAAGTCTAAGAACATGTAAAATTAATCTATGGTGATAGAAGTCAGAAAGTGGTTGCTTGAAGTGGAATGTGGGAAGGGTGGATTGACTGGAAAGAACACAAGAGAACTTTCTAGGGGAGATGGAAATGTTTTTATCACGTTTTCATTGGTATTTACATGAGGGCATACAACTATCAAAGCTCAAGAAATTGAGCATTTAAAATATGGGCATTTTATTGCGTATAAACTTTACCTCAAGAAAAAAGTATATAGGAAGAAATACACACATAAGACATGAATCGAAAGATTAAAAAAGTTAAAAAATGAGACTAAGAAAAATATATGCAACAAGGGATTAATATCTAGAATACAGAAACAACTCCTAAAGTCAACAGGAAAAATAACAAGAAAAACAAGAAAAAGTCAACCTGAAAGAAAAAAACCAAAACAAAGGGTATGAGCAGGGAATTCACAGAAATGGAAAGAGAAAAGGCCAGTAACATAAAAAGATGCTTAATTTCATAAGTAATTGGGGAAATACAAGTTCTATAAAAATAACATGCAATGTTCAAGATAGGGGAAAATAAAAAAGGTCAATAATATCCAATATTGTCAATGGTACAGTGAAACATAGTCTCATATATTGTAGGTATGTGCATACTGGGACAGACATTTTAGAGGACAATATTTAGCAGTATTTAAAAATCTGAAATGTGTACACCCTTCAAACTAGCAATTTCTCTTCCACGTATATAACCTAGAGAATACTCTCACTTGTATATCACATACAAGGCTATTGACTGAGGCATCATTTTGCAATAGCCAGGAACTGAACAACCTAAATGTCAGTCCAAACAGGAATAAACAAACAAGGTAGACTTTGTATACTGTGGAATCCTAGATAGCAGTTGTAAAAATGAGATAGACTTATATACTAATACAAAAAGATTTCAAACATATATTGCTGAGATAAAAGCAAGCTGAAAAACAATATATGCAGTATGATAGCATCTATCTTTAAAAACAACAGGAAAGGGCTTCCCTGGTGGCGCAGTGGTTGAGAGTCCGCCTGCCGATGCAGGGGACACGGGTTCGTGCCCCGGTGTGGGAAGATCCCACATGCCGCGGAGCGGCTAGGCCCGTGAGCCATGGCCGCTGAGCCTGCGCGTCCGGAGCCTGTGCTCCGCAACGGGAGAGGCCACGACAGTGAGAGGCCCGCGTACCGCAAAAAGCAAACAAACAAACAAACAAAAAACAGGAAACACCAATAAAAATATATACACAGAAAAACATCTTGAATGCTACCCACCAGGCAGGTAAAAGTAGTTACCTCTAGATTAGGATTAGGTGGTAAATCAAGGGGGATTTTATCTTCATCCATATTGCTTATGTTTGTATACCAGGAATTGATTCATGTACTACTTGTGTAATTAAAAGGAAATAAATTGATTTAGCAATGCCAAAATTTTAAAAGGCATATAACAAATGTTTTACTAAATGTGCATATATATATATACATATATAGAAAAATATCTGGTGATGATACACACCCAACTTAATAGCCATGGTCAAACAAGAGCCTGGCTGAAAACTTAAAAGGAAGATCTGGGGAGTGAAATGTCCACTGGGGACTTTATTTTATTTTTTTTATATACTTTTAAGAAATAAATAAATTTATTTATTTTTGGCTGTGTTGGGTCTTTGTTGCTGTGTGCGGGCTTTCTCTAGTTGCAGCAAGTAGGGGCCACTCTTCGTTGTAGTGCACGGGCTTTTCATTGTGGTGGCTTCTCTTGTTGCAGAGCACGGGCTCTACGCACTCGGGCTTCAGTAGTTGTGGCACACGGGCTTAGTTGCTCTGCAGCATGTGGGATCTTCCCGGTTCGAACCCATGTTCCCTGCACTGGCAGGCGGATTCTTAACCACTGCACCACTAGGGTAGTCCCTCCACTGGGAACTTTATTTTATTTAATTTATTTTTTAACATCTTTATTGGCGTATAATTGCTTTACATTGTTGTATTAGTTGCTGCTCTATAACAAAGTGAATCAGCTCTACGTAAACATATATCCCCATATCCCCTCCCTCTTGCGTCTCCCTCCCACTGTCCCTATCCCACCTCTAGTCCACTGGGGACCTTAAAAAGCTCTGATATATTGCTGGAGAAAGCCATGTGCATGCTCAGGAAAGACCTAAAAATGTCAGTAAAGACCTAAAAGGCCCTCATCTTGTACCTCTGGCTGACTTTGAGACCCTGCTCAAGAAGTAAAGACTAAGAGTTGTAAAGAACCTTAGCATTTAAGGTAAGCCGCAACACAAACTCAGAGCCCTAGGCAAATGCTGGAAGAGTTATAGGTTCAAGGCATTTAAGGAAATGAGACCAATCACTAGCTAACTACTAAAGTAACTGAGCAGACACTTCTGTGACCACAAACTATAGGGAGTTGTAGAATTAGTCCAGTAAAGTCATTAAAGGTATAAAAACAGTAAGTTAGATTTATTTTAGGAATACAAGATGGCTTAGCATCCAAAAAGCAATTAATGCAATATACCAACAGAAGAACCAAAATAACGTGATCATGTCAATAGATGATGAAAAAACATTTGACAAATTCATGATAAAAACACTCAATGAACTAGGTATAGAAGGGAATTTCCTCAACCTGGTAGGGGCATCTGTGAAAACCCCCCAGCTGACATCATACCTAATAGTAAAAGACTGAATGCTTTTCCCCTAAGATCAGGAACAAGACAACAATATCCACTCATGCCACTTCTATTCAACATTGTACTGGAGGTTCTAGCCAGGACAGTTAAGCAAGAAAAGGAAATAAAGGTATCCAGATCAGAAAGGAAGAAGTAACACCATCTCTGTTCACAGATGACATGATTTTGTAAACAGAAATCCTGAAGAATCCATCAAAAAAACTATTAGAAATAACAAGCTCAGCAAGCTTGCAGGCACAAGATCAATATACAAAGCTCAATAATTTGAAAATGAAATTAAGTAAAAACAATTTCATTTACAAAAGCATTGAAAAGAATAAAATATTTAGGAATAAATTTAACAAAAGAAGTGTAAAACTTGTACTCTGAAAATTAAAAAAAAATTTCTATTGTAAGATATTAAAGAAGACCTAAATAAATGGAAAGACATCTGATGTTTATGAATTGAAGGACTTGAAAGAATTGAAAGATGCCAACACTCCCTAAATTGATCTACAGATTCAACACAATCCCTGTGAAAATCCCAGCTGGCTTCTTTGCAGAATATGACAAGCTGACCCTAACATTCATATGAAAATGCAAAGGACCCAGAACAGCCAAAACAATCTTGAAAAAGAACAAAGTTGGAGCCCTCACACTTCCCCATTTCAAAATTTATTACAAAGCTACAGTAATGAGGACAGTGTAGTAATGGCATAAGGATACACATATAGATCAATGGAATCGAACTGAGAGTCCAATTGCTTCTTGACAAGGATGCCAAGACAATTCAATGGGTAAAGAATAGTCTTTTCAAAAAATGATGCTGGGATAACTGAACATCTACATGCAAAAGATTAAAGTTTGGACTGCCACTTTACACTATATACAAAAATTAACTCGAAATGGATCTCCTACCTATATTTAACATTGAAAACTATAAAACTCTTAGAAGAAAACAGAGACATAAATCTTTGTGACCTTGGATTAGGCAATGATTTTTTAGATATGCCAAACACCAAGCAACAAGAGAAAAAACAGATGAATGGAATTCATCTAAAAATTTTAAATGTGTGCTTCAAAGGACACCATCAATAAAGTGAAAAAGCAACCCAAAGAATGGAAGAAAACATTTGCAAAGCATAATATAACTGATATGGGGCTAGTATCCAGAATGTGTAAAGAACACACACAACTCAACAATAAAAAGATAAATAACCCAATTTTAAAAATGGGCAATGAATCTGAATGGACATTTTTCCAAAGAAGATACACGAATTGCCAAGAAGCGCATGAAACATTATTAGCCGTCAGGGAAATGCAAACCAAAACCACAACGAGGTACCACTTCATACTCACTAGGATGGCTATAATTAAAGACATAATAAAACTAAGAATATGGAGAAATTACAATCCTTTATATATTGCTGGTAAGAAGGTAGAATAGGTACAGTTGCTATGAAAAACAGTCTGACAATTCTTCAAAAAGTTAAACATAGAGTTATCATTTGACTGAGCAATTCCACTTAGGTATATACCCAAGAGAAATAAAAACACACATCCACACGGAAACTTGTACATCAGTGCTCATAGCAGCATTACTAATAAAAACCAGAAGTGGAAACAACCCAAATGTCCATCAACAAATGAATGGATAAATAAAAACTTAATATATTCATGTAGTGGAATATTGTTTGGCAATAAAAAGGAATGAAGTACTGATACATGTTACAACATGGATGAACCTTGAAAAGATGTTAAATGAAAGAATCCAGTCACAAAAGATCACATATTGTATGATTACATTTATATGAAATGTCCAGAATAGGCAAATCCATAAAGACAGAAGGATTAGTCACTGCCTGGAGGTGGGGTGGTGGGGGGTGGACAACGGAAAAAAATGAGTGACTGCTAATGGGTACAGGTTTCTTTTGGGGGTGATGAAAATATTCTAAAATTTATTGTGGTGATAGTTGTACAACTTTGTGAATATACTAAAAAATCACTGAATTGTACACATTAAAAAAGTGGGTTTTATGGTATATTAATTACATATTAATTTTTTTAAAAAGAAATTTAAACAGCTACCATATGACCCACGTATAACACTCCTAGGTTATACCTAAAGAGAAATTAAAACATTTGTCCACACAAAAACTTATATATAGATGTTCACAGAGCAATATTCAAAATAGTCAAATTGGATACAACTGATGAATGGGCAAACAAAATGTTGTATATCTGGGGCTTCCCTGGTGGCGCAGTGGTTGAGAGTCCGCCTGCCGATGCAGGGGATACGGGTTCGTGCCCCGGTCCGGGAGGATCCCGCGTGCTGCGGAGCGGCTGGACCCGTGAGCCATGGCCGCTGAGCCTGCGCGTCCGGAGCCTGTGCTCCGCAACGGGAGAGGCCACAGCAGTCAGAGGCCTGCGTACCGCAAAAAACAAACAAAAATGTTGTATATCTGTACAATGGAATATGATTTAGCAGTAAAATGAAGTGATGATACACATTGCAACATGGATGATCCTTGAAAACCTTATGTTAAGTGAAATAAGACAGTCACAAAAGACCATAAATTATATGATTCCATTTGTATGAAATATAGGTTAGTGGTTGCCTAGGGCTAGAAAACGGGGTTGGGATGGGGAGTGACTGCTAATGGGTATGAGTTTCTTTTTGGAGGTGATGAAAATGTTCTAAAATTAGATTGTGGTGATGGTTGCACAACTCTGAATATACAAAAGTCCACTGAAACGTACAGTTTAAACAGGTGAATTTTATGGCATGTGAATTATATCTCAATAAAGCTGTTAAAAAAAACTCAGAGGGCTTCCCTGGTGGCGCAGTGGTTAAGAATCCGCCTGCCAGTGCAGGAGACACGGGTTCAAGCCCTGGTCTGGGAAGAGCCCACATGCGGCAGAGCAACTAAGCCCGTGTGCCACAACTACTGAGCCTGAGTGCCTAGAGCCGTGCTCCACAACAAGAGAAGCCACTGCAATGAGAAGCCTGCACACCGCCATGAAGAGTAGCCCCTGCTTGTTGCAACTAGAGAAAGCCTGCGTGCAGCAACAAAGACCCAACACGGCCAAAAATAAATAAATTAAATAAATAAATTAAAAAAACAAAAAATAAAAAACCTCAGACTGTACACCTAAAAAAAGATAGAGGAGGCAAAAGAACCTTTAAAAATAGTCTTAAGAAGGATAAATCTCAAAGTTCAAACATAGAACAAAAAAGGCACTTTTAAATACATTCAGAACAAAAAGCTGAATGAGGAAGAAATAGGTCTCTGCCCTGTGCCAGCAGTATAATAATGATAAATGACAAAGAGGTAAAATTCCTCAATTACTATTTCTGCTTCTGCCTTCTCAGTTCCCAAGAGGGAACTGAAGCCCAATATGAGTAAAGAACTCATTGTAGTAAGGTAGTAAGCAAGAACTCAACTACTTTAATAAGAGTTCAAATGTCTTGGACCAGATGAATTATAGCTGAGGGAACTGAGAGTAATTTCAAACAAGAACACTGAAGCTATGTCAATGATATTTGAGGAATCACAGAGAAGGATGTTCCGGAAGACTGGGCAGATGTAATTTCAATTTTCGAAAAAAGAGAGGTAAGTTAATTCCATAAATTACACACCAGTCAGTTTGATATAAGTCTTCTAGATTATTATAGAGATGGCTTGCAAGAACCTAGAAATGGAAGAATAAGCACTAGAAGCCAGCTTGAATTCACTTAGAAAAAGTCAATTTAGGCTAATCCTTCTTTCTTTTTTGTACTGTTACTAAGCTGGTAGCTATGAAAAATATGGTAGACATATAGTATATCTGGACATTAGCAAGGCATTTGAAAAAATCTTTTATGAGATCCTTAAGTACAAAATTGAGAAATGGGAGCTGGTTGTTAATTTTTGTTAGCTAGATTAATAACTGCTTGAAAGACCATTCTCAAAGCATGCAGATTACCAGGTCATTATCATGCTAGACGCAGGTTTCTAATAGCGTATACCATGGGGTTCTCCTAGTCTTAGGAGCTTCATCATTTATATCCAACCACTTAAATGAAGATATGGAAACCATGCTGATGAGGTTTATAAGTGACAACATCTGGGAAGGATAGTGAATACTTGGGATGACAGAATCAGGATATTGATTTTAATTATAAGTAGTTGGGGGTAAAACAAAACAAAACAGAAACTAAAACTTGCCTGGGCCAGATGAAATCAAACCAAGGACCAGATCCAAATCTCATACCTAAATTAGAAAATGAGTGCAAGGGAGAGAAACAATTTTTCACTGTTTCTGAAATCAGCCTCAAACTTGAATTGTAGCTACTGTTAGAATGTGACCTGAAATATTCCGGTCAAGACACCAACAACAGCAATAAGAGTACTAGAAGTTTTTATCTATGACTGTAGCCTTAATTATTCTCACCCTCTTTTAGACGATCCCCTTCGGCCTTGGTTTTCTTCTGTCTTTCTGATCCAGCAAGGTCTACAAGATGCAGCTTGGAGCGAAAGCTGCTATTCCTGTGATGATAACAGGACACAAGTGAGAACGGTACACAAGCTTGAGGGTAGGTGAGTATCAAAGCTCACCTGCCGGTTCTCATTTTCTTTCACATCAGTCCAAATGGCTCCATTCATTACTCATGCTCAGAGTACTGAAGTCTGCTTATTTTTCAAATCAAGAAGCAAGCTATTGTTCAACTTTAGTAGAACTAATGTTAAAAATCTTGACTCTTACTTGTAACTTGAACTTACTTGTCACTTTTCTTTCTTTGCTCTATGGAGATTGTAAAGATGGCATGAGATCGGGATGACTGGGAGTTCATAGCCGTGGAGGCCACAGTCCTACAGTTGTTGCCCTGCTCCAAACAGGAAACAGTATCCAGGGCGACTAAAACAGTCTTCTCAGTGAGTCCCACAATCTAATTCAGAGAAAGAAAAAACTCTCTTATGATTCGACTTCAAATGCTTCATCAGAAATATAGGATTGGTGGTTTAAAAAATAATGCCTTGATGTTCCAGTAGAACCTCAATAAATAGTCATGGTAATAATGGCTGGGTTGTTTTAAAAATTTATTTTATTTCTTTTTGGCTACGTTGGGTCTTCATTGCTGTGTGTGGGCTTTCTCTAGCTGTGGTGAGTGGGGGCTACTCTTTGTTGCGGTGCATGGGCTTCTCATTGCGGTGGCTTCTCTTGTTGTGGAGCACGGGCTCTAGGTGTGTGGGCTTCAGTAGTTGTGGCTCACAGGCTCTAGAGCGCAGGCTCAGTAGTTGTGGCACACGGGCTTAGTTGCTCCATGGCATGTGGAATCTTCCTGGGCCAGGGCTCGAACTCATGTCCCCTGCATTGGCAGGTGGATTCTTAACCACTGTGCCACCAGCTAAGTCCCATAAGGACAGTTTTAACTAGCAACTCTGTGATCACTGCAAACCAAGGTCTCCAATCTTCGCTGGGGACCTCCAAAACAAGGATGCCAGTCAATACTGGAGCTACAAAAGATCTCTAGATTTTATGGTAGCAATGGATATGTGCCTTCCAGGGAGCCCCAAGTGAAGGTAAGTTTTGGCCCTAAGGACAGCAAGGGCAACACAAATAGCTATGGTTATTTCTCTTTGCTACATTCTCCTCCATGTGGCCCTGTGTTCCTCCCTATATCTTGGACCCATTTTATACCTCATACTCAGTAGGGAAAATAGCATGGTACAATTTCCACTGGATTAGGAAGCCAGGAAAACAGGGTCCTAGGCTTGGTACTGTATCTACCCAGGAGAATTTGTACAAGTTAAAATCTCTTGGAGCCTCTGGAGATTGAACTAGATGATTATGAAGTCCCTTCTAGCCTCAATATGCTATGATTTTATTACCCCATAGCTCCCAAATCTATATCTGTGGCCCTAATTTCTAGTCCTATACTTCAAATTGCCTGCTACTTACACTTTGACATCAGTAAATTATAAAACCAAACTCATCTTCCTTCCACCAATACGGATTCTCTCCACTACTTCTTCGTTTCTACTAAGATCTCTATTCTCAAAACCTCAGATTCGCCTTTAATTCCTGCTATTCCCCCATATCTCACCTATCACCAACTCCCAGTCATTCTTCTTTTGAATCCATTGTTTCCTTTTCCTTTCCACATCTACCTGCCTAATCCAGGCCCATATTACTTCACGCCTGAAAAATAAGGCAACGTTTCCCTAAATTTTCCTTCCTCATCCTAGTTTTTCTCCTTTTCAATCCATTCTTGTTTAGCCTTCCGAAAGTCCTGCTTCCTAAAATGTCACCAAACTCCTAAGCCCTATGCTAGATAATGAGGGTACAAAGAGATTTTAAGATACTCTCCTAACCTCCCGGGAGCTAACCTAGTCGGAGATATACACGTAAGATAAAACTTGGCAAAAGTAGCCAGTGCAATCCTTCATTTGGAAGTATTAAGTAGCTTACATACTATTCACAGGGATAGAAACTAAGCTCTTTAGCCTGGCTTCATAATCTGGTCCTAACATACCTCCTATTACTTCCCAACCCATATCCTCTAATGCAGACAGACCGATCTAGTCTTATTACCCCCAGGAATATATTTTCTGCTTTCCTGCTTAAGCTATTCCTTACTACAAGAATAACCTTACTTCTTTACTTACTTATATTCCATCCATCCCAACTGAAGAGTGCTCACAAACTTGTCCTTACCCTTCCCAATTTGAGTCAGAAACTTAACACTTCTCTGTATTGCAAACTTTCCCTCAAATAGTGCTTGGGATTTAATTCCTGCCTTGGTATAGGACATATAAAAGATCTTAGTACTGGGTCAAGAGCCGGCTCAGTACCAACATTCTTTCTGGTGACAGCATGCATTTTACCCAGGTTTCTTATCCCCACTATCCAAACTGTCTTTCCGTATCCCACGCTTATCAGGCTTTCAAAATAAGTCTGATTCTTCAAGCCTTGCTTTAGTGCCTGGCTAATGACCTAATGACCCAGAAGGAAAAAAATTTCAGTAGCATAGGCATCTGCCCCTCAAGCACCTGCACCCTAAATTTCAGCTTTCTCTGCAGGGAAGAAAAGAAGGAGAGAAAGATGGATAAAGTATTATTTTACCAAGTTTTCCTAAGTCTGTACTACCCTATTCTCATCCACTTCCCACCTCAAATTCTCCCACTCCTGAATACTCAAGCTGCTGCTAGAACCAAGCTCTGCCTGTTTTCAACACTGGCTCCTGGATTTGGTCCACTCCCATATACAATACTCCCAACCTTGCCTCAAACTTTGTTCAGCTACAGCTCCTCAGCCTACATCTATACCATGTGATGGAAGCCTCTCAAATAAGCGATCTCTTCTTCCTATGGTACTTATAAATTAAAAATTTTTGTATCGTCTTACTTTCTAAATATCATTCCAAAGATCTAGCACAATGTCTATTACATTGTTGTCTAACAGAATTTACTATGACCATGTTTTATATCTATGCTATCCAATACAGTAGCCACTAGTCACGTAGCTATTGAGCACTTGATATGTGGCTGGTAACTGAAGGACTGAATTTCAAATTATATTCAATTTTAGTTCATTTAAGTTTAAATAGCCATTTGTGGCTAGTGGCTACCATACTGGACAGCCCAGCCTCAGAACTCTGTAAATAGCCAATAAATATTTAATTGATATTAGCATTCCTTCAAGAGGTAATAGGAAGGTGATAAAACTTCTTTCCCCACAAAAGTTCCCATCTAGGAATTCTAGGTTAACAAAGGGAATTAGGACCACACAAAATCTGAAGGACTGAGATGTTAGTAGTCATTTAAAACCACAGTGGCAAATAAAAGGAGTGTGAACTTTAGTAGTGGCCAACATTTTTAAATAACATCAAATGAGAGAAAAACACACCTTTATGCCTTCCTTAGGATCCTCCCGTATATTTATTTGAGGGGCTTTCTCACGAGATGGGCACAGAAGATCCAAGATTTCTTCATTGTAAATCTGGTATTGTTGAAAACAAAGTGGTAAAAACAAGATGTTAACAGTGGTAATTGAGGAGTGGTGGGACCACAGGTGATTTTTAAAATTCTTTATGACTTTCTGTATTAAAAAAATTTTTTGCAACAAACATATTATTTTTATAATTAAGAAAAAGATTTTAACATTACATGTAACCATTTGATACTCATAGGAATAAATTCACATATTACTTGTAACAAAATTGAGACTGCTCTCTTGAGAGAGTGTTTCTCAGGAATAGCAGACATGATGAAAGCTACATGGGTGCCCAAATTCAGTTCTTTGATGGTGTCATGACAACATCACCTTCACCAATTTTGTTAAAATGTAAGCAATGGGTCCTTAGTGGAGGGTGGAAGTGGGAAGCAAAAGGGAGAGGTAGCAACCAATATTTCAACAACAACCAGAACTTTAAGTACTAAAACAGTGTTTGCACATAGTAAGCACCACGTTTGTTTGCTATTATTGCTGTTGCTACTATTTAATATAGCAGGTTCCTAAGTTATTTTTACATTTGGTCACCTTGGCCACAACTGGGTTAATCAAGAGTTTCAAGAAGGTTAATCTTAATGATGTTTAACTCCCCATCTTCCACCTCTATACCTCCTATACCAACTAACATATTGAGATTCAACTTCAGGATGAAGTATTCACATACTATTTATAATTGCATGTTTAAATTATATACATTTAATTATTGCTCCTTAAAGATAAGGCATCTTATCACTGCTATGGAATCAACCAGCTAGTTTCCCAGAAGCCGTAAGTTCCCTAACTATGTGTTTCTGGTGTCATGAGGTTAGATATAGCTGGTCAGTCTACTTGTATACTGATATATAATTGAATGAAAATATCCACAAAGGCAGGGACTTCTATCTGTTTTGTTCACTGATATATCCCAAATACCTAGAACAGGGCCTGTAACATGTAGGTACTCAATAAATATCTGTTGAATAAACACTCTGTCATCACTTACACAGCTCAATACTTCACCCAATTTTTATAACATTCTTCATGGAGTAGCAACATTATCACTCAAGCCTCGAAACACTAAAGGGATATCAAATATTTTTCTAGAGGCTCTACAGGGAATCAATAATAGAGGCCAAGCTGGAATTAAAGGATTCCTATTATCTTTTTATATGGGAATGCCAACTCCTCTAACAATCGGATTAAACAGACTATTCTGACAACAGGGAAAGAACTGGGTGGGAGCCAGATCCAACTGAGCCAGTAAGTTTTCTATCAATTTATTAAAATGCAATTTACTAAAAATGCAATTTATTCATTTGAGTCATGCCAGGAAAAACCTGATTTGTATTTATTTTTCTACCCAAAGATAAATTTGAATTCAGAATAATTAAAGATAAATCATTTACCTCCAAGTATGATACTTTCAGAGTAAATTCGAAGTCACTCTTTTTATCAATTTCTTGGAAGAGCAGCTGTATTACTCTAGGAATGACCCCAACTGTTGGTTCATTTTCTTGCTCTGCAGTATATGCACCTCCCATTGAATAGGTTTTTCCAGAGCCAGTTTGCCCATAGGCCAGGACGGTTGCATTGTATCCTGACAAAATAGAAGTCACATGTGCGGTGATGCTCAAATATTTTCAACCAATCAGTACACTCTACTTCCTTCAGCAATTACTTGTAACAAAATTGAGACTGCTCTCTAAACACAAGGGTCTCTTAGGAATGTCAGACACAAAGAAAAGTTATATGAGTGCCATGACTTTGCACTACTCCAAATAAGCAAAGAAGAAAAATATCAAGCCTGAATGTGTGCCTCTCTTGATAGCCCTTAAAAGCTAGGAAGTAAAACACTTAAAGATATGACTGAGATAATGAAGGTGGCCAAGTCACTGTCTAAAAGCCATTCAGAGTTTTATAATTCTACTTTCTCTCTACTTGGAACAATTCTAAATTAGGGCAATTAAATGAAAGTTTTAGAAGCTGCAAATAGAAGGGATTCCAACCTGTATTTCTTTGATTAACAGAGTCTTCATTTGAAAAGGCAACAAAGTTGCTTTTTACAGTCAATGAAAGCATCCCTCCCTATATGAATTCTCAGACTGCATTTGGACCGTATTATCAGGCTCCTCATAGAAATGTCATCATTTAAGTATGATTCAATGTGATATATGTCCTTTGCTTTTTTTTCTTTTTGAAAGAACTTATTCACCTAAATGAAGACCTTGATGTTCTGGAAGATCTTAAGATGTTAAATTGAGATTTTCACTGTAATAGATTGCTAATATCACCTGGCATGACTCTGGGACAAGAGAATAATATTCCATAATCTTCTGTAATACCACAGATATGTATATATAGTAATAAGTGGGGAAACCAAGTTTCAGTACTTTTTACAAAAACTTAGGGTGCTGTTGACCTGACTGAAAAATACTGGCTTTATCTCTGCAACTGAGAGCAATGTTAACAAAACACATAGATATTGGAATCACTTTCTACTTTATACTGCCTCTAAAGACTATAATTCTCATAGTTTCCCAAGTTAAGAATACTAAAGTAGAACTATAGTGTTCTTACTAAGCTGTGAAAGGTACATTCTGAGGAAGATAACAAGATAATGAAGGGTCTGGATACCATATTTTTTTTTAGGAATGGCTAAAGGAAAGGAGGGATGGTTAATTAGAAGAGGCTTAGAATCAAATAATGGTCCTCCAAATATGTAAATAGGAAAAAGATTAACTTTATGGTGGAGAAGTCTGGCAGACATCACCTTAATCAAATGATCAAAATGAACATCAATAGTAATGGAACAAATCAAAATTGTGTGCTGCCTGATAGAATTCAATGAGAAGAATACAGCATCACTTCTGTGATATTCCTGCTAAAGATATATTGATACAACCTGAATCTAATCATAAACTTCAGACAAAACAAAATTGAAAAACAGTTTACAAAATAACTGGCCTGTGATCTTCAAAAGTGTCATGATCATGAAAGTCAAAAGAAGACTGAAGGAGTTTTATAATAAAGGAGACTATAGAAGTAGTACAACTAAACGTAACATACGATTTTGAACTAGATCCTTTTGCAACAAAGGACATTATTGGAACAACTGGTGAAACTTGAATGAGGTCTGAGGACCAGATGGTAGTGAGGTAGCAATGCTGATTTCATGATTTTGATGGTCGTATTGTAGTTACATAGGACAGTAGGACAGAAGTTCTTGTTTGTAGCAAATATACACTGAAGTATTCGGGGGCCATCAGGTCAACAACTCAAGTCAAATGGTTCAGGAAAAAAAAGTTCTTTATGCTGTTCTTGCAACATTTCTGTAAGTTTGAGATTACTGCTTTAATAATTTAAAAATTTGAAACAAAGTATTCAATGTGTCCTGAGCCATGACATCATTTTAAGAAGTGAAAAAAAAATATGAATAGCTGTTGCTTGGAAGAAGGCTTCTGTTTGTCTAGAGGGATGAACTAACATCATTGGGCAGAAATTATGGGGAAGCAAATTTCATCTCAATATAATCTAAAACAATTAGAGTTGTCCAAAACCAATCAACAGGACTACCCTATGAGCCAGTGATATCCCTGTCAAAGAAAAAAATTTTAACCAGATGCTGGAAGTTCACTTAGAGATATTGCTAGAAAGTATTTTTCTTTGGATGGAAAGTTAGACTAGATGATGTACAAATATCCCTTTCAACTTTAAGGGACTAGTATGCCATGGTTCTACTTCTTTTAAATAGCCCTCTGCTTTGAATCCTGAATAACCACTGTACTAGAATAACAACTAGACACCTCTCAGGCACTGCTCCCTTCTTCAGAACTTTGCCATGGTCTTCAATAACACTAAAGCCTTAGCTTCTGTAATCAAGATTATTAACTGGCCAGGGTATTCGGGGGCTTTAGGAAATCTCAAAGGTTTTAACTTTTAAAATACTTTTTCTTAAAGATAGGAGCAAAAAGTTTAACATTTCTAATGTATTTAAAAGTATGGGGACTTCCTTCGTGGTCCACTGGCTAAGACTCCATGCTCCCAATGCAGGGGGCCCTGGTTCGATCCCTGGTCAGGGAACTAGATCCCACATGCTGCAGCTAAGAGTTCGCATGCTGCAACGAAGATCCTGCACGAAGCAATGAAAATCCTGTGTGCTGCAACTAAGACCTGACGCAGCCAAATAAATAAATAAATAAATTTAAAATTCACAAAAGAAAAAACACAAGTGATAAATGTCAATAAAATATAAAAAGATTTTTTAAAAAGTATGTATGTAGTCATCTATTTCCACTCCTACCCCTGGACTTTGAACTCTTCCAGGGCCCAGAAGCTAAGTTATTTATCTCTGAATCCCTCAACAGGCTTTGCAGTGCCTGGGCCTCAAGTAGATCCTCATCAGCACCCATCAAACAGCTTAGAATCTAATGAGGTTCCAGGACAAACAAACAGAAACATATACAAGTCAAAGATGAGCAGAACCATAGAAAGCAAATATAGTATAAAACTAGTTTCAAGGGTACAAGTGATATTGGGTTAGTTCTTAGGCTGTGGGCTTTTTGAAGGCAGGACTCATGCTTCATCCATTCCCGTATTGGCAGCACGCAATCACAGTGCCTAACACAGTGTATGCTCAAGAATCGTTTGAAGAATCAAACAGCCTCACCTTTAAATACACCTTTTATGAGTGGTGCTACTGCTGTATTGAATACTTCCTCCTGTTCAGTAGAAGGGTCAAACACAAAATCGTAGGTAAAGGATTTGTCAGTACCAACCACCACCTAGAGAAGGCAAGGGACAAGGAGTAAGAAAAAAAATGAAAGGCCAGACCACGCCCCTCACTGCCATTTGGCCCCAGCTGTTCAGAGGCAGGCCCAGGACTCGCTACGCACCTGAGGTTCCTCGGGTACGAAGGAAAGGCACATCTGGCAGCCCTCATTAATCTCTTTGGGGACCAGAGGGCGACATCGCAGTGCCACTCTTACAGGAATGCCCTTCACCTCTTCCTTCATGATCCTACCTCGGCACCGTCTCTGCGGCGGGGGGGGGTGGGGAAAGATGATCGCTGATTAAGTTTAGCAGGTCGGCAGGGGTGGGAAGGCGTTCTTCCTCAGTTCCGGCCTTCCTCGGAGGGTGTGGTGGGTTAGGGAAGTCAGCGGTAGCTTACGGTGGCAGCCTCCCGCTCCCAGCGGGATCGCTGCCTCGGGAAAGTCACTGTCCCTCAGACTTTACCACGACAGGACTGCCAGTCAGCCGACCCTCTGAAGAGAGCGAAGTGGCGTCTGAAATGAAAAGGAGAAGCCCAGCGGAGACGACAACAAAGAACCAAAGCCCCAGGGTACCAGGAAAGGCAGATCCTGAGCTAAGGTGTGCCCCCTTAACTCACCAAACTAAACGTCCCTTCCCCGGTCTCCCCCCGCCCTGTCCCAACCGCAGCTTTAACCGCCAAGTTTCAAACCGCTCTCGGAGGCGCCAGCCAATTGGAGCGCAGACAGCCTGTGCGTGGAGCACGCACGCGGCGCGCGCAGGAAGGCGCGTTGGGGAGGAGGAGGGCCTGCGCGCCGCGCCCTGACCCCGCCCCTTTTCCTCAGCTGAGCATCCGCTTCCGGGTCCCAGGCTGAATTGATGGTGAGAGGAGTACGGGGCGCCTGGGGCCTGCCGGCGGGAGAGGTGGTACGACGATTTTTACAGCGCCGTGGGCGCAGGACTCAGGCACGATGCGGGACGGGTATCTGGAAGGTGTCTGGTGGTAAAGGAAGGGCCGATCTGGGGACCCCCACCATTACTGATCAAATTAGGGAATGTGGGGTGGTACCTTGCCCCGAGTCCCTGTGGATGGTTGGAGTCAGCACTCCCTTGAATTTCCAAAGTAGTCAGATCTTTTTAGACGCGTTCCGGATTTCCTCTTCTCTAGAATGAAGACGGTACATCTATTTTGCAGGATTGTTGTGAGAAAAGAGATCATTTCTATAGTGTACCTAACAGGTTGCTTGGAGTCCAGATATTCAGCCAAGTTGATAGTTTTTTTCCTTCTCTCCCAAAATGTTTATCACCTCCCTAGAAGTGGGCCGGGCCTAGAGACTGACAGCCTTTGAATGGGTTGGGGTTGTTTTCTGAAACTCGCTGGGCTACTATCCCTTTTGAACCATTTTCGTCAGCCTTGATTCACCCTTCCATTTCAGGGCCTTGCTGGAGATGGACAGCCGGATTCCTTATGATGACTACCCGGTGGTTTTCCTGCCTGCCTATGAGAATCCCCCAGCATGGATTCCTCCTCATGAGGTGGGAACCATCTGTACAAGGGATTTTTTTCCCCATAGACAAGGGATGATATATGAAAGGTAGGATGGCAGGGTTAGAAAGTTCAATGGAGAGTGAATCTTAGCCAGAAGTTAGATTCTGAGCAACTGGGCCCATTGGGAACTTCTTATGGAATCCTCCTGCCAGAGTCCACTTACACCAGAGAATTCTGGAAATTCAGAGCCCTGATTTCCATTTTGTCGAGGTAAAGAAGTGGGGAGCTACTGGGTGGCTAGCATTTCCCCACTGCTATCCGTCTACCTATTTGGACAGTGTTATCTGTTCTACGTAAACTAAGTCCATGACTTCACTTTCTCCTGGCTTCAGGGTGATGCAGTTGTGTCCTAGATGAAGGTAGTAAGACTGGTAGTAATATTTCTGGGGTTGCTGTGTCTTGCAGAGGGTATACCACCCAGACTACAACAATGAGTTGACCCAGTTTCTGCCCCGTATCATCACACTGAAGAAGCCCCCTGGAGCTCAGGTGAGCTTATGGAACAGTTGCCTCTTATTCCAGGCGAGATTTGTCCATACCAGGCCCTGAAGTTGGCCACGGTTGGGGGGACGGATTGGGAAGCAGGTAAGGAGGTAAAGAAACTTACTTTTATGGGCAGAAAAGCTGAGGCCACTTCCACAACTTCTGACTCCTCTCTAAGGGACACAAGGCAAGCTATCATACAGTGATGCTACTAGATGTTCTTGTGTTTGTGGTCTGTATTGAGCCCCCATTCTGTGCTCTTGTCTTACAGTTGGGATTTAACATCCGAGGAGGAAAGGCCTCCCAGCTAGGCATCTTCATCTCCAAGGTGCGTGTGCCTGGTAGACAATATGGATAGCTACTTCCCTTTGTTAAGTTATCAGGTTGCAGAACCCTGATGTCCCAAGGCTTGGGGAGAGGGATGATTTAGTAGACTCATAGAAGGGGCATAGTGGGGATACCCTTGGCCACTTAAAACTTCCCACCTGGCAAGCCACCGTTTCCCTGCATTGTCTCACACACACACACAACCGATAGTACCTTACATTTGAATAGCACTTAATTCACTTACATTCTTTGAAATTATCCCACCTTGATCATGTATATTCTCTCCTTACCAACAGGTGATTCCAGACTCTGATGCACATCGAGCAGGACTTCAGGAAGGGGACCAAGTCCTAGCTGTGAATGATGTGGATTTCCAAGATATTGAGCACAGCAAGGTGAGCACAGCACCCTGGGCTGTGGTGAGGCAAGAAGCCATCCCAGGTAGGACACAGTGGATAAGATTAGCCTGATGTGTAACCTGATAAGAAAGAATTTCTCCTTGGTAAGAGGGAAGCAGCTATTAGTGACCCAGAAGGTTGGAATGGCAAACTACATTCCTTCTGTTATGATTCTGTCCTGGGTTGTATCTCTTCATTTGTACAAGCTGCTGTGTTCCTTCCAGGCTGTTGAGATCCTGAAGACAGCTCGAGAAATCAGCATGCGTGTCCGCTTCTTTCCCTATAGTAAGTGCCGCTCTCTTTTTTGCTTACCTGGCAGGGCCTTCGGTAGGAACTCTTTAAATACCAATTACTAGAGGCCCCACAAGTTGGAGATGGGGAGTTGGGAGCTCAGGCTGGAAAATAACCTGCTCTTTTCCTCCTTCTTTCCCCCAGATTATCACCGCCAGAAAGAGAGGACTGTGCACTAGAGAGTTGCAACCCACAGCCCTCCACATGGAATCTTCTAGGACGAGCTAGCTAGGCCTCAGGGAAGCCACTTGGGAAACTCTACTCTCAGCCCCACCCTGGCAGAGTGGAGTAGGGAGGATGGAGAGACAGCGAGGCCCTGTCCTGAGCCAGCTGGCCAACTGCATTATCCCACCTGTACTGCATTTTGAGTTCCCTAGTTTTCTAGGTGGGCTTCATTCCCTGGAAGGAGAAGGATGATGATGTCTAGGTATCGCTTAGCCTGTGGAGAACCCTGCTAGAGAAGGCAACTGACATTTATTGATTACCATGTGCGAGGCAATTCCACATATGTCATGTCATTTTCATTAACGTCTACAAATCTTGGGGGCCTCCCACCTAATCTGCCTGGCCATCTCATCCCATCCTTATGCTACCAGTCATACACTTTGGAGACCCCAGTGGAACCCCGTTTTCCCCCACTCCCTCCTTCTATCTTCTCTCTCCAAAAAAGTAAAACACAATGCTGAGGAAATGTTGCTTGATACTGATTTGGATGATACTGATTGGGTGTTAAATGCCTTCGAGATAAAAATAGAAGCTCTTCCAAAGAGAAGAGCCACTAGAAGCAGCAGAGCAACACTATATGTACTTCACAATTATCTCTCTCAGAACATTAGGGAGACCCAGGAAGCTTATCTACAGTATAACTGAGGAATGGTATAGGGTGAGGGGGTACTGGAGGAAACAGTGCCCCTTCCCCCATGAGCTGTGGCCATTTCTCTGCAGGGGGCAGTATTAATATACTTCTGTCTTCTCTTTTCCCAGATTCTTTCGTCGGGAACATAAACTAAGGGAGAGGCTTGGTTGCATTTCTTTTCAGGGACAGCAGTAAGAAATTGCTTCCCAATTTTCACCTGGTTCGTTGATTTCCCCCTTGTCTTCACCCCAGCCCCCAAATAACCTTCTGCTATGTTCTTAGCAATCCATTGTTAGAGATTCCAGGCCACGCCTTATGCCACTTCCATTGGCATGTTCACAGTACCCGTTCAGAATAGAAAGTTGTCTAATGAGGTATGGGGCGAAGTTGTACCCCATAATGAAAGTCCCGAATTTGCCTTGAAAGAATCCTGGGAAGCTTCAATATGTATTTTGAGGCCCTTGCCCCCATTGAGTGATTCTCTTGATCTGAGGTGGAGCCTGGATGTCTGAATTTTTATTTTTCTTTTTTTATTATTTTGTACTTAAAGATCTTTTTATTCAAAGTCACAATACAATTATGTACGTCAACTATACCTCGATTTAAAAAATCACAATACAATTAGGATGCTGCCCCTCTGCACTTTCAGTGCCACTTCTACTCATGTTGCCACAGTTAACCCACTTTGCCACTCTACTCTCTTCTCTCCAAATTTTGCACAAACCAACCAATTTACTAACTCTGCGGAGCACTATTCACCCAGGGTTTCCACGCTTCTTTTTTGTTTTTAATGGATTTTAAAATAAGGGGAATAAGTCTTCAAATATGGGAAACAGTTCTAAATAGTAGTAACATATCTCTTTGAGGAAGTTCTGGTTCTTCCTATAAATCCCACCCCAGCTCTACTATGGTACCTCTTCTAGAGGCTCGCTGCTATTGTCAGGTGGCAACATCCTAGTGAGCAGAGCTGGAGGTACAATCAATCTAGCTGTCTCTGTGTTTCCTGGGAAATCCCCCCATATAGAATATATGCTCCTGTTTGCTCTGCTGCCCCCCAGTGGCCATCTGAGTAAGAAACTAGAGGCTGAGATACACAAAGGCATATTGGCTGAGTCTACTGAATGTTGAGGTCCAAGACTCTCCCAACTGTCTGTGGTTAAAAGGTTTTAAAACAACTCATCGAAGAAGTGTGGTAAACAGGGTAAAAAGCCAGGTGCCATGGGCCTAAGAGGCAAAAATCCTGCCCTAAATTGGTTCTTTGAGGTATTTAGAATGGTTCTGTGTTGGGGCACCAGCATGATGCAACTGCATTGTGGAGGTGTAGGCAGAGCATGGAGAAGGTGCAAACAATAAGAGGCTGAGGTGAAAGGACCAGTCATTTATTGAGGGTGAGATAAGAAAACAGTGGAGAAGGAACTGTATCAATCTTTGAGGTATCCCAGCTGCTGTAGAACTGCATCCCCTATAGATGTGTTTTAGCAGTCAGAGACGGCCAGGTGGGATTCCTGGACTCTGCCAGAACTTTCCACCCTGTAACTGTGAGAAGTGGTCAAGAGAAAGTGATAGCATTTTCAGGGGTTCCGTTTTACTCCTAAGCCTAGAAATTGAACAAGAGCTTAGTAAGTGGCCAAGTATTTAAACCATAAACATGAGGTTGGGGGAGAAGGACTGGTACTGGGAAGCCCAAATGCAGTAAGTTGATCATATTAGGCAGAGAGATAACCTAAGCTATCAACAGGAACAATGGTTTTTGATGCCTGACTCATTGGAGGGTTCCAGTTGGATTTCAGCACTGAAGTGTGTGGTAAGGAAGGAAGGTAATAAAGTGGCTAGGGTCAAATCTCAACTCCCAGGGGCATCTTCTAGGACATACAGAAAAGGAATTTTTATCTTATGATCCCTTTCACCTAAAGGCAAACCAGGGAGCTGCTTTGGGCTGAAGTTAGTCCCATTTTCCCTTCAGTATCAGTCAGGCAGAAAAATTGGCCTGGCCATCAACTCAGCAAAGGAAGTTTGCCTTCTCTGCTTGTACCCTCCCTACCCCAGCAAAGCTGGGAGAAAGGATACTCTCGTCTTCCTTCAGTGGAGAGGAATTACCTCTGGAAGTGAGGGCAGAAGCCATGCTATGGAATAGCCCTGTGTGTGTGTGTGTGCAAAAGAAAGAGAAAAGGTCAGGTTTAGAGATATGATTCCAGGCCTTTGCACTGCATGATGGGGAGATGAACCTTACCCCCACCCCCACGATAGGACAAGCCAAGGCTATCCAAAAGAATAAGCAGTGGTGAATTTGGCACTGGTCTCAATAAACATCACATTGAGGTCTCTGGATTTTTCTTCTGCCTCCTCGGTAGAGACTTGTCTGGACAAATGAGAAATGATACAAGGGACCAGATAGTGGTAAGACCCCCTTCTGACCCAGAGTTAGTGGATAGGGATAGACCCTTCTGAGGCGTAAAGATGCATCCCTAGGACCAGGAACCCTCGAAGCCCTGAACCCATGACCTTTCTGATCCCTGACACAGGTAACTCCTCCCAAGTAAATAGAGCACAGTAGACCGTCCCCATTGGGATTGAGCTCTAGGTATGCCAGAAGCAGTTGCAGTTATACCTTTCCTTTTGTTGTTCAGATCAATCTTGTTACCCACCAACATGATGATGATATACTCTGCCCGTACATCTTCTACCCACTTATCTGTTTCCTTGAAAAAGTTGATGTCTACAGGACAATGTGTTGCAGAGAGTTGAAACATTTAGTAGAGATTTGAAGAAAATAACGTACCTGTCTTTCTCTCTCCTAGTCTTTTTTTTTCTTATGCTCTAATGCTTGTATTTTTTAATCCTCTCTGCTAGTCTTACCAACCTCTCTATTGCTTCCCTCAATCCCCTTTTCAAGTAAAACATGGCATAACTTCCACTTGTGATGTCATAGACAACCACAGCAATAGTTGAATCATGAATGTTGCTAGAATTAGGCTGCAAAAGTTCTCCTGGCCAGCTGCATTCCATAGCTGCAGCTGAACCTGGATAAAACAAATGTTTAGAAAGAAGGTGGAGAAAGATAGAAAAGAAACTAGCTTTTTAAAGGCTAGAACTTAATAAAGGCATAAAAAGAGTCAAGGAAATTGGGTTCCTGAAAAGTGGCTGCTATGGCCACAAACCAAGTGCCTACCATCCTAGGACAGGTCCGATCTCAATACACTATTTTGATTAAGGAAGACCCTACAGAGCAGCAGATTTAAGGATTCAAGGCTACTTGGGCTTTGTTACAGCTGGAGATTAGATGAGGGCAGACAGAATAAGAAACAGCACAGGATTTGGTAGTTTGGGGAGGTTTCACATTTTATTTCTCCTTTATCCACAGGTAATGTGGGGTGGTGCTACCCTACTGTGATGAATAGGCCTAAGTGATTGAGGTACCGGATTAGTGGCATGAGAGTGAACACTCACTATTCAGTCCTCCAAGTACATGATCTTAGAAAGTCAATTCCAAAGGTCTCCTGCAAACCCCTCCTCTACCCCCAATACCAGGCAGTGTTAGACCCAGAAGTGGAGAATAGCTCTTGAAAAGTGTCCTGGCTCAGCTTTTCAATGCTTACAATAGATAACTTTGAGGAGAAGAATCCCTGGACAAAAAAAAAAGAATCCCTGGGTAAGTTGACCAAAGAAGGGGCAAAAATGTACTGTGTGATGCCTTGGCGGTGGGCTCACCCAGCAGGCGCCTTCGAAGCTGTTGTACATAAAGTGGGTGATGATAAGTAGGTCAAGCGTCACCCTAGGCGAGGAGGAAGTTGATTCCCCAGAGAACCCCCAGTTCCATTCCATACCATCACACCTTCCTGTTCCCAAAGCCCAACCCAGACCCCCGCTGCTCTGACCCCCAAGGATTGCAGTGTTTGGATTTGCGCAGAGACTGGTGCTTGGGTGCCTCGGCTGTGGGCCTTGTGGTGTGCTGTATGCTTGGCAGGTGGGTGGCACTTGCTTCCTGGGGCCACATGGTACTCTCTGTCCAACCATCAGCGTCGCCTTCAGGGCTGGTCTCAGGGCTGTGTCCCCTCAGGCGCTGCCCACAGCTCCGAGGTGGGAGTGGGATAGTTGGGTGTGGGGGCAGAGGTGACCAGGGCCCAGAAGGAAAGTTGAAGGACTCTGGGGTAGGTGGCCTTGCCAGAGGGAAGTCAGGGTTGTTTAGAGGAAAAGCACGTGCTGCAGGAGATCTAATCACTGATGTGGGGTGGCGGGTGGGGAGGTGGCTTATTCTAGGTAGTTCCATTACCCTCCTGCGGGAGGAGGAGATACCAAAGTGATCAGCGGGCACATCTGGACAAGCTGATTTATTAGAGTGTTACAGTGGGGCTTCCACACAGAGGCACCCGAGCCAGGCGCTCAGGTGCCCTCATCCCCCTTGGCCGCCAAAGCCTCCTGGCTCTCCTCTCTGCCGGGCTGCTGCTGAGCGAACTCCTCGATGACTATGTCCTCAGAGCTTGCAGAAGCAGCAGAGGGAAATGGAGGGTTAGGAACAGCTGTCTGAGCATCTTCCACATCCACTCCCGTTTCCTGATCCCAGAGAAGTGATCCCTTCCCTGCTTCCCAACTCCAATCCTCACCGCCTCTCAGCTGCCCCCGCCCCACTTGGATCACACTGGCTTGTTTCCTTTGTGTCCTCCCCAGTCTGCCAGCACAAAAGCCCCCATGAGGGCCAGAGGGAAAGTAAGAATGGAGGGTGGGAAGGAGGGAAGGGATGGGAGAATGAAAGACGGGAGAAGTTAGGGTGAGGAGGCACCGGGGGAAGGAAAAAGAAAACTGGAAGGGATGAGGGGGAAGGACGATTGGGAGAAGAGCAGGAGGTGGAGGGCGGGGGACGCAAAAAGGGAAAGAGGGGGGTGTATGAAAAGCACTGAACTATGACACGAAGCTAAACCATATGTTTCCACTGCACACCTATTGAAAGCAACACTCCAGGGAAGCTTTTTTCCATTTCCATCGTCATAAAATGGAGAGTGGCAGTGGGGAAAGGGGGGCGAGGTTTCCAGGCCTCACATTTTCTTACCTAGCAGCCTCTGTAGCAAGCATGGAGAGGGAAGGAAATATGGATTGAAGCTGATAAGTTCCCCGAAGAAATGTCCTGTTACTCATTCCTCTCCCTTTTTAACCCTCTCCCTCCCATATACACAATACGCACACACACACACACACACACACACACACACACACAACTTCCCCTGAAAACCTAGACACCCAACCTACCTATTGCCATTCAATCTCTACCCAAACTGCCAGTCCTCGATTCATGAGATCAGAACGGCTTGGTCCCCAACCCTTGGGACCACTGTTCCTGTGAGTCCCACCTGGTCACTCACCGTTCGATGGCTTTGGATGCATCAGGATCAAGGGCAGCTCCACGCCAACATCACTGCAAGGATCCCAAGGTAGAGTTACAGATTTCCCTCCAAGGCCACTCCCTGAACCTCTCCCTCAATTTTTCAGTCCTGGGATGCCCTTAGTTTCTCCTGTGTCATTCTTTTGGTCTCCTGATTGCATCCTCCCCTTCTTGCCCCAGTTCCCCCTCCCCACAGTGTCTTACCTGGCTGTCAGGTCACCTAGGATGCTGAAGGTAGAATGACACCCTAAAATTAGCAGCTGGAAATGGTTAGTAGCAACCTAATTTTGCAGGGGAATGAAGGATTGTAAGGCCAACTCAACCACAGAATGGGTTTCTGGAAGGGAAGGTGGCTTGTTCGTGGAGCTCACAGGTTTGGGAAACTGGTCCAGGAGAAGGGGTGGGGAATAGCTTGAGTGGGTCAGTCCAACTGGGAGGAAAACAGAAGTGGCTCCCCAGCCCCTGCCCAGACAGACCCTGCACTCTTACTCACCCTCCACAGGACACCATCAGGTTGACTCTGACTTTGTAGGACACCAGGATCCCCAGCAGTTCCTTGTCCATTCCTGGTCGAAGACTGGAGGTGGTAGTATTCATTGTTGTGTGTTTGGAGGGGAGGGGCTGGGGGTTAATTCATTCAGTGCACCTTTTGTCATCTGACAGGGCTCCCAGGCTCTGATCTCCTACTCATTGGGACCACACTTCTGTTCCTCAGATCCAGTTTTACCAGGTCACCCTCTGCTTAGGAGCCTACCTCTCTGAATATGACTACTACACTGCTTGGCTTTCATGACCCTTAACAATCTAACCTTCCTGCCCTAACTCCCTAACACCTGGGATACAACCTAAGTGGACCCATGCTCTCTCCATCATCAGAACGTGCCATGCAGATTCCTACCTTCTAGCCTTTGCACAGGCTATGTTCCCAACCCGGAACACTCTTTTCTTCCTCTGTTGCTATCCAGATCCAACACCTTCTTCAAGCTCTAGCTCCTTCTGTCTCCTCTAGGAAGCCCTCTCCAGCTGTGCTGGCTTCTATTAACTTCTATTGGATTTGTAGTCTGAACCACACGTACTAACATTTAACTGTTAGATTGCATTTAAATTCCTCTTTGTTCTCCGTTTAGGCTGTAAATTGGCTGAAGGCAGAGACTGTCTTAAACGTCTTTGTATCCTCCCACATTGCTTAGCATAGGAATAAGCATGTAACAGGTGTTCAATGAAAACCCACTGATTGAAAAATAAGGCACAGAAAACTATACGATCTTGGGAAAGTCTCTTCATTGCCCTGGGATGCTGATCCTCTAACTGTAAAATAATGCTGTTTGTATGATTTCTCAGGCTCTTTCAAGCAATAATAGTCCATAGCTACATGATTGATAAGGCATAGGGAAAGGCAGTGGGAATTAATGCTTGTTAGATGGTGGCAGATGGCTTTTGGTGGGAGACACATCTTACACTAGGGCCTCCAAGTGTTAGGCATAGGACCAAATGAATGATTTGGTAGAATTATATCAATTCCTATCATATTTTTCTTCTTTTTGTCCTCTTTTCTCTCCATTTCTCATCTGTCTTGCATTGAACTTCTATCTTCACTAGAGAGTAGCTGCTGTAGAGATCGCAGTGTTAGAGCCAGATGACATATGATGGAATCTTTTCCATCTCTGCCACTTATTAGCTACACAAGCTTGGACAAGTTCCTTCATCTCTCTGAGCCTCAGGGTCGTTAAGTGTAAAGTAGAATAAGAATACATATCCAGCCTACTTTAATGGGATTCTAATGAAGATAACAGTACCATACGTAAGACCTTTATGAGCTGTAAAATATTATACAACATAAGGAATTTTTCCTTTCCACTTTTTCCTTTCTTGTTGCCTATGACCTAAGCCTGCCATTGGTCCCATGGGTATTATTTAGCTTACTGTCAGCCCTCTTGCCTGGAGGCAGCTCTGAACACTGACCTAGGGACATTTTTAAAAACAGGTAGGCTTCATTGAAGGTGAAACCTCATAACTGTACATATAGCACACAGAATGGGTTGGGGGTAGAAAATGAAGGTTGGGAGTTACATTTGAGCTTACATCGTGCTAGAGGCCAGATTGGTATCACCATGCTTGAATTTGCCATCCAGTGCCAGGCCCTGTTTCTGGCAGTTGGCAGCCAGGAGTGGGGTTACTGCAAAGCTCTTGGAGAAGGTGGAGTTAGCAGCTATAGTCTCCCTTTCAAAGGAAAAGAAGAGATGAACTTAAGCTAGGCTTGCCAACTAAGTGATTCTCATTCCCAAGAGTTTTTTGCACGATTCCATGAAACTACTGGAGTATCCAAGAGAGCTGGCATGTCTGACTGTGGAGAGTGGGAACAATTCACTCTGGTGGGAAATACTTATGCCTCTGCCCTCTCTCAGGACTTGATGATCCTCTTGTGGTATCCCCCCTCCAGCTCTCTTGAGAATCCCTCCCTCTTTCCACATCAACCCTCACCTTGATGTTCCTCAGTCCTGGGCTCTTCTCCACTTCCTTCTTTCCCCAACCCCCTCCTCTGCCTCCAGACCCCGGCCCTCGTCCCACCACCCTATCCCTTGGCTCTCTGACCCAGGCCCCAGCGCCAGCTCACATGAACTCCTGAACGAACACAGTCTTGGTGTACTTGTCTAGTGAATACAGGACGACATCTGTGATCTGGTCAACTGAAGAGCCGGGAAAAACACATGACTACAATTAGTCAGTCATCCTCGAGACCCCAACTTGCTGCCCTTGCACACGGGCACATTACTCATGATATACTAAGATGTGCATATGGACAAACAGAGATACGTGTTCTGATAAGCCTGCAATGGAGGGAAAGCCTAGATGAATGCAGACTGGGTAAGTGGGGCAGAGTTCTGGAAAAAGACCTCTGGATTTGGGACCAGGTGCAGGGGGATAGGAAAAGAAGCTCACCTGAAATCTTAATCTTTTTGATGACCTTGTTGGTGCAGTTGTTGATGGAAACGTTGACAGTGATGGATTTGCCGTGGTAGTGAACCTGAAGCAGGAGGAGAGGCCCATTATAAGACTGGAGGGAGAACACCCAGATCAAGACCTAGAATTCGTTTCCTCAGTGCTTTTGTCACCCTGGCTTCCACCCTTGCCTTCCCAAGTAGGAGATCAATGAAGAAAGGGTGTCAGAGGGGTTGCAAGGTAGGGGGCATTAAATGGGGGTCACAAACCTCCCTGTCCATCCAGGCCTGGAGTTGTAGGGGCTGAGCTGACAGAAGGAAGCGGCGAACAGTCTGGGCCCAGGGGCCAGGGCCTGGCTCCAGGGGTGCAAACTGGATTTTCCGAATCACCAGCCGCACAGAGTCTCTAAGTAGAGGCCAAGGGGACAGCCAGAATGTCTCCTTAGGACCCACAGACCTTTCTCATGCTAACCCCATAGCCCAGTCCTTGCTTGGGGAGGGGAGGTGGTGGGAGGCCTCTGTCAGAGAACTCCTCTGGACCCTCAAGGTAGGTATCTAGACCACAGGTCAGCAAACTATGGCTCAGTGGCCAAATCTGGCCTGCTGCCTGTTTCTGTATGGCCTGCAAACTAAGAATGGTTATTACATTTTTTAATGGTTGAAAAGAAATCCACAATAATATTTCATGACATGTGGAAATTATGTAAAATTCAAATTTCAGTGTCCATAAATAAAGCCACGCTCATTCATTTACGTACTGCCTATGGCTGTTCTCATGCTACAGTGGCACAGCTGAGTAGTTACAACAGAAACTACATTGCTCACAAAGCCTGAATATTTCTTTTTTGGCCTTTTACAGGAAAGTTTGCTGACCCTTGCCCTAGAGCAAAGAAGAGAAGTCAGAGGGAAATCAGAACTGGGCATCTGAGTTGGTGGTGACAGTGCTACAGAGGTTAGAAGTAGGGCTGTTTCTGTCCTGAGAGCAAGATCTGTTTTCTGGCACAGGCCGGAGGCAGGGATTTTGGAGAGGACCAAAGAAATACCTCTTGGAGACTTTCTCCTCCAGGTTTTCAGCACAGAAACTCTTCACTTCAAAGTCAACACCACAGGCCTGCAAAGGGGCAGGAGCAAGAAGAACTCATTTCTGACACTACCCCTCCCTTCCTCATGGGTTTATAAGGAAACATCTGATCCCGTCCCTTAGCTGTCCCTTTCTCTAGTCTTGTCCATTTATCCCCCTGTCCTCTTTTTCAGAACCCAGACCTCACCTTCCCTGTATCATCAGGACCTGGCTGCAGTGTCACCGAACAGGGCAGGTTGACAACCATCTAAAAGATCAGAAGGAGGTCAGCAAACAGAAGAAACAGGGACCCCTTTCCTCTGTTCTCCTTCTTTAGCTTCCTTTCTTAATCTTCCCTGGAAGCCTTACCCGGGACTTGGGGTCAGTACCTGCAGGGTAAAAGGGTAGGCATTGTCCCCCAGCTTGTGCAGCAGTCGCTCCTGCAGGACTGTGAGGGGCCCCTGGGGGCTGCTGTGCTCAGCTGGGACCACTTGCTGGACCTGTACATACAGATCTTTGCGGAACGTCAGACCAATCACATCCAAGTCATCATGGCCATAGCGAAAGGCACACGTCAACATGACAAACACTGCAGGCAAAGGAGGAAGAGAGTGACCTGTCAGACCTGAGGGGGAAAGGAGATCTTAAATAGCTCAGAGGAAGACATGGAGAGACAATGTAATATGATCAAAACAGTATGGCCATAAAGAAAAGGATCAATACATTTGACTATAGTAAAATTTAAAACTTCTTTACATTAAGTGTCTTTATAAATAATGAAACAAGCAAAAGCCTGAGAGGAAATACTTGCAACACATATAACAAACAAAAGTTTAGTGTTCATAATACATAAAGAACTCCCACAAATCAGTAATAAAAATAAAAACAGCCCAATATAAAAGTGTGCAAAGTTTATGAATAGACTCTGCACAGAAGAGCAAAACAGAATGGCCAATAAGGTATGAAAACATGTCCAGTCTAATGATAATCAGATAAGTGCAAATTAAAACCACAGTGAGAGGACTTCCCTGGTGGTCCCGTGGTTAAGGCTCTGCGCTCCCAATGCAGGGGGCCTGGGTTCGATTCCTGGTCAGGGAACTAGATCCCACATGCCACAACTAAGAGTTCACGTGGGGCTTCCCTGGTGGCACAGTGGTTGAGAGTCCGCCTGCCGATACAGGGGACACGGGTTCGTGCCCCGGTCCGGGAAGGTCCCACACGCCGCAGAGCGGCTGGGCCCGTGAGCCATGGCTGCTGAGCCTGCATGTCCGGAGCCTGTGCTCCACAACGGGAGAGGCCACAACAGTGAGAGGCCCGCGTACCGGGAAAAACAAACAAACAAACAAAAAAAAAAACAGAGTTCACATGCCGCAACTAAAAGATCCTGCATGCTGTAACTTAAAAAAAAATCCCGCATGCCACAACGAAGATCCTGCATGCCGCAACTAAGACCCAGCACAGCCAAATAAATAAATAAATAAATTTAAAAAACCCACAATGTGATAACACTTCACAGCCATCATATTGTCAAAAACTTTAAAGTCTGACAGCACTATGTGTTGAGCAGTGCTCCAGATGTGGAGCAATGGGGTTCATTACACACTGTGGTGGGAATATACATTGGTACAACCACTTTTTTTTTCTGTCAGAGTCCCTAGGTTTATTTATTTATTTTTTTACAGAGGGCAATTCAATTAATGAGGAAACCAGTAAGATGTTAAGACTGATACAAGAGAAAATTCAAGGACCTAGAGATTTGTAGTTGGTCAAGGGAATGCAGAAAAAAATTTGCTAACAAATCAGTACAACCACTTTGGAAAACTGTTGGGCACTATCCAGTAAAGCTGAATCTTCTCATATCTTATGATCTAAGACGAATTTAGAGGAAGTCTTGCTCATGTCTATAAGGAGATACCTATGAGAATGTTCATTGCGTCAACATTTGTCATAGCATAAGATTGGAAATGATTTAAATACCTATCAATGGGAGAATGGGTAAACAGTTGTGGTATATTCATATCATGGAATACTAAACTGAGGTTAAAATAAACGAACTAAACTCCCTGTATTAACATGGTTAAGTCTCAAAAACTATTGAGTAAAAAATGCTAGCTGCACGATGATATGCACAATCTGATACCATGTACGTAAAGTTGAAAAGCATGTAGAACAGTACCAAAGTCACTCACTGATATATAAATATAGAGTTGAAGTATAGGAACATCATGGGAGTAATAAGCATCAAATTCAGGATAGTAATTATCTGCGGTGGAGGCAGGAAGAA